>NW_006408566.1:19367098-19381258 GCF_000296735.1 Chrysochloris asiatica
TTCTGCTGTGCATAAGGTCGCTATGAGTGGGTACCAACACAATGACACCTAACAACAACAACAACATGCACAACAGAACAATGCCCAATTTGTGCCAGCCTCACAATTGTCGTTATACTTGAGTCCATTGCTATTGCCACCATGCCAACCCATCTCATTGGATGTCTTCCTCTTTTTTGCTGACCCCCACTTCATCAATCATGATGTCCTTTTCCAAGGACTGGTCTCTCCTAATAACGTGTATAAAATGTGATAGATGAAGTTTTGCCATCCTGACTTCCAAAGTGTATACTGAGTGTACTTCTTCCAGCACAGATTTGTTTGTTTTTCTGACAGTCCATGGTACTTTTAATATTCTTCTGCAACATCATTAACTCAATTAATCATTAACTCATTAACTCAAATGCATTAATTCCTCTATGGTTCTCTTTATTCATTGTCTAACTTTCACATGCATATGAGGCTATTGAAAATAACATGGCTTCAGTCGACAAGCACACCTTAGTCCTTAAGGAATAGTAGTTATAGAATTTATATTCAATTTGTATTCCATCAATTCCCATAGCCTTGGTCTGTACTAATGCCTTCAGTACCATTGGTTCTTGATCATATGCTACCTCTTGAAATAGTTAAACATCAACCATTTTTTTTGGGTGTAGTGACTGTGCATTCCTTCCATCTTCTTTGATGTTTTCGGCACCATTCAATATTTTGCCTATGTTGTTGTTGTTATTATGTGCCTTCAAGACAGTTCTGACTCATAGAAACCTAGTATAGGGTTTCTGAGAAGCAGCTGGTGAATTTGAACCACCAACCTTGAGGTCCAGTGCATTATCCCACAGAGCCACACTAATAGAATCCTTCAATATTACATATTGAGGCTTAAATTCTTTCTTCAGTCCTTTCAGCTTGAGAAATGCTGAGCATGTTCTTCCCTTTTTATTTTCTATCTCCAGGTCTTTGCACATTTCATTAAAGTACTTGACTTTGTCTTCTCAAACTGTCCTTTGAAATTTTCTGTTCAGCTTTTACCTACTCATTTCTTCCATTTGCTGTAGCATCTTTCTGTTAGCACATTTTAGTGACTCTTCTGACATCCATTTTGGTCTTTACCTTCTCTCCTGTATTTTTAATGACCTTTTACTTCCTATGTGATTATTTTGGATGTCATCCCAAATTCTTATGGTTTTCGGTCATTATGTCTAATATATTAAATCTGTTCCTGAAATGGTGTGTAAATTCATGTGGGAGATGTTCTAGGTCATATTTTGACTCTTGTGGACTTATTTTAATTTTCTTAGCTTCAGGCTAAGCCTGCATGTGAGCAAATTGATGGTTTGTTCCACAACTTGCCACTGGCCTTGTTTTGACATGATATTGAGCTTTTCCACCGTCTCTTCCACAGATGTAGTCAATTTGATTTATGTGTATTCCATCTGGTGGTGCCCATGTGTATAATCATCCTTTATGTTGTTTAAAAATGGTATTTGCAATGAAGAAATTGTTGGTCTTGCAAAATTCTATCATGGATCTCCAACATGGTTTCTATCACAAAAGCCATGTTTTCCAACTACTGATCTTTCTACTTTGTTTCCAAATTTTGCTTTCAAATAATCAGTACTTGTCAATGCAGCTTGATTGCACATTTAATCAATTTCAGACTGAAAAAATGTGAAGAATTCTTTAATTTCTTCATCACTGGCTTTAGTGGTTGGTATATAAGTTTGACTAATAGTGGTATTAACTGATCTTCTTTGCAGGCATATAGATATTATTTAATCACAGATAGCACTGTACTTCAAGATGGATCTTGAAGTGTTCTTTTTAATGATCAGTGACACTATTCCTCTTCAATATGTCATTCCTGACTGGTAAACTGTATGATATTGTCAGGTTCAAATGGCCAATACCAGTCCATTTCAGCTCACTATTTCCTAGGATATCAATCTTTATGCATCCTACTTCATATTTAACAACTTCCAATTTTCCTAGATTCATACTTCATATATCTCATGTTCTGATTATTAATGGATGTTTGCAACTGTTTCTCCTCATGTTGGCTTGTGACTCATCAGAAACTGAAGGTCCAGACAACTTTTACTGCATTCTTGTCATCACAACTCTACTTTGAGGAAGCAGTTCTTGCCCAGTTGTATTTTGAGTGCCTTCCAACCTGAGGGGCTCATCGTCTGGGACTATATCTGACACTATTCTGTGCTATTCATAATGTTTTCATCTTTTGGTACTGTATCTGGCAATGTTCTGCTGCCATTCATAAGGTTTTGATTGAGTAAATATTGCAAAACATTTTGTCTCTCCTTCTTCATAGTCTGTCTTAGTCTGGAAGCTCAGCTGAAATCTGTCCATCTTGGGTGACCTTGTTGTTGTTAAGTGCCATTGAGTCGGTTCCAACCCATAGCGACCCTGAACAGGGTTTCCAAGGCTGCAAATCTTTACAGGAGCAGAAAGCCTGACCTTTCTCCCGTGGAGCAGCTGGTAGTTTTGAACTGCTGACCTTGCGGTTCGCAGCCCGATTCATAACCACTACACTACCAGAGCTCCTTACTAGTATTTAAAATACTGGTGGCATAGTTTCCAGCATCAAGCAACACACAAGCCACCATTGTACTACAGATTGACATACGAGTGCTGGAGCAATCATGATAGCTAATTTTAATGATACTAAATAGTAAATATAGTTTTATTTCTCCATTTACACATGAAGAAATTCAGTCACTGAACTTAAAGAACTAAGTGTACTCTAAGATAAGGTTCAAATCCCAGGAATCAGATTCCTGGAAAAGTATGTTATCATCACACTTCACCCTGAATGTTGTTGGATTTTCAATTTCCTACACCTGCACATTTTAGACATGGCCATCAGAGGTACAGAGGGTCACACAGAGGAAAAAAAGAGGAATTCATCGAGATTTTTTGCTTTTTATTTTTTTCCTTCAAACATATTTACTTCTTTGGTTAGCTTTTAGCTGGTTGGTTTTAAGTGCTATCGAGTCAGTTCTGACTCATAGCAAACCTGTATAGAGTTTCCAAAGGATGGCTGGTAGGTTTGAACCACCAACTTGCAGTTCATATGGACTTTGTGATCCAGTGCTTATCCTACAGAGCTGTTATTTGAGTTTTAATCTGTTGTTAAGTCGGATCTGATTCATAGCGACCCTGTACAGTGTTTCTAAGGAGTGACTGTTGGGTTTGAACCACTGACTTTGTGTTAGAATTCCAGTGCTATCTCCTCACATGTGTCCTATTTTCCCCTGTTGGTCATACAGTGGAGATGTACTGCCTTGTCTGTAGGGAAACCTCTGAGACACCCAAAGCCTGCTCTCCCAACTTCCTCACCACTTTTCTTCCACAAGAAAAAGAAGCACAAGTCCTTCAGCCTTTCCGAGGGTGACAACACCATTCACTTCATGTACTGGTTCCTTTTTAGCTAGAAAAATCATGAAATGCAGGGCCAAACCTTCATCCACACTGCAGCTCCGGTCTGACCACGGAGAAGTGCCATGTCACCTTCTTGTTTGATGCACTCTGATCCTAGTGATACAGAGAAGTCCACATGAGCTCGTTTGACAAATCTGCCACCCTGCTGACTCATGACTATCTTTCTGCTGATTTCCTGTTCGTTGTCTTTCCTCTACTTGGCCTGATTTCTTAAGGCCCCACCCTGTCACATTAGCTGGGCCCTCAGGAGAATTCCCTCACAGGTACCTTAGGGAAGCCTACAGGTTTGGACTGACCCACACCCTGTCAATGTGGCCTTCAAAGCCTTGAAGATAGTTGGATCCAGTGGGAGGCTGGGAAAAAGCCCTATGGTACCACTGAGAGAGCTGGCAGACAGAAGGATCTTTTATGGAGTGAGCTAGGAAAATGACTGAGAAAGACCCCTTCCCAGGGAGTAAATGCTGCTGTGGCCTTGACTGGGGCTCACTTTCAGAAGAATCTGGAAGCTGTGATTCATGCCTACATGTATTCACTTTAAAGCAGTGGTTTATCACCCAGGCTTTGGAGCCAGACAACCCTGGATTCAAAGCCACTTACCAGTGTTGTGACTTCAGGCCAAGTCCCCACAACTTTAAGCCTGAATATCTTTCTGTAAGACTAGGGCAGTAATGATGCTTGCTTTATGGTAGTGTTGAGAAGATGAAAAGAGAAAATGTAAATGACTGGTTTACCCAAGTGCCTTGGCACACACTGAGAATTCACCATTTGTTATGATTTCTTCATGCCTTTTTTCTCCTGTTTGAGCATGCATTCCACAAGTATCCACCAAGGGTCTGCTGGGGTGGCTGAGGAGCTGCAGTAGAAAGAAGTAGAATCAAAGAAAAGCCAGAAGCAGGATCAGCCTCTGATGCCAGAGATTTTTCCTGGGACCAACTAAACACTTCACAGGAAATTTCCTCTGGCTCTATATTTGAACTGATGGGTTCCCTCCGTTCTCTCTCCCTAACTCTCACACCATATCCTGGGCCATTTCAGATTGAAGCTTCTCGTATTACTCTCAGTGTGACCTTGGGCAAATGATATAACTCCTCTCAACCTCTGACACATTTCCTAGAGAACAAAAAGTACCTACTTTGCTGAGTTTCTGTTGTAAATTGTTCGGTTCATTGAGTCCGTGTGTGCAAAATAGAACTTTGCAAGTTCAAAATAGAACTTTGAACTTTTGGTGGCACCTCTGGATAAGTTCAAAGCACCAATCTATCAGTTGGTAGTCAAGTGCTTAACTGTTTGAATCACTCAGATGCCCTTGTAGTGGATAGTTGTTGTTAAGTATTGTCAAATCTGTTCCGACTCATAAGAGACCCTGTATAGGTTTCTGTCGAGCAGCTGGAGAGTTTGAACTGCCAACCTTGTGGTTCGCCATCCAGCACTGATCCTACAAAAGCAATAATAAATACAAAGTCTTGTACATGGACAATGCTTAACATCTTTTGCTTCGTTCCCTGACCACTCTTTCTACCCACCAGCCTTCTGTGACTGTGTGCCAAGATGCTAGTGGTAAAAGATGAATTGAAACCAAGCCTGTCTTCAGGGAATGTAAAGTTTATTATGGGGAATAAACATATGAATGTCCAGCTCTAATAAAGAGTAATAAAGGTAATAAAGGCTGTGATGGAATTATGTCCAAGAGGCTGTAAAAGCACCAGATAAGGCAAGTCATTTTCCCCTGTTGGCCGTGAGTTTCCTCATTTTTCAAATAGGTGAAATTGTTACTAGGGTCGCTGTGAGTCAGAACCGACTCGACGGCACTTAACAACAACAACAACATATGTCAATGGTTCAAGCAAGTTACTGAATGTGAAATTACATGTCAGACATGCTTACGCTCTCTGACAGTTTGTATTTGTTTCCCCCATTAGAACCAATTGCCTTGTCCTGGTAGTTAGTTACTGTTGCGTCTACTCCTAATAATGGGACCTCAGGTATGCAGAGTAGAACTGCTCTGTACGGTTTTTCAAGATTGTGACCTTGCTGAAGCATATCACCAGGCCTTTCTTCCAAAGGATCTCTGAGTGTGTTCAAACTGCCAGCCTCTTGACTAAGTGCTTAACCATTTGTGCCATCCAAGAGTACCTGAATCTTTTCTCCATTACTCTGTCTGCAGCACATTGACTGACACAGACTAGGTATTCACCAAATATCAGAACATCAGTGAAGTGAAAAGATGTAATAATTCATTCCCTAATTTTATCCCTCCAGATCCTAGAGAGGTGCACCCATTTTAAAGATGTAGAAAAATCTGTATACATAGTTCAGTGTGTTGCCAAGCAACCCGTGACCAAGCCAGGCATCTTCAGGCTTGCTCTGGTGACCTTTCTACTGTATTCCACAACACAGGATGAGATGACATTGTTCTGCCGGACATGACTCAGCTTTCCCTGTGGATCACAAAACCATTCCTTTAGCTTCTCACACTGAGTCACAGGTTTAGGTGAATCTCAGACCTGAGGAGAAAGCAGAGTTGCCTTGTTGGACAGGTGTGTCCTGGGATCGCTGAGGCCAGTCTGGGAAATTCTTCATGAAGGGTGAGAATGGGGTGTGGTGCAGAGACGTCACACTCAACTCACCCCTCCCTCCCAAGAGTGTCCCAAGACCATACCTACCCAGTCACTGTGCCCAGTGGCTCTCAGCTTCTTCATTCTCAGTGCCAATTCTCTGATGTAGATCTTGATCCTTTCTCTTCTATCAGCTTCCATTATAGTCTGTTAATGGAAAATTCATCTTCCTTCTAGAGCAACTTACCATAGGCAAACATGATGAACTCTTATGTTCAAAACATCTTTAATAGTTCCTTTGTTGTTGCTGCCATTAGCTGCTCTTGTGTTGGCCCCCAACTTGGTGACCCCGTGTACAGTTCAACAAACTACTGCCTGCCTAGTCTGTTTCACCCCCATGACTGGTTGATGATTCACTGGACTTTTATCAGCTGATTTCTGGAAGACCTTTCTTCCAAGTTCACCTAGGTGGAAGCTCTGTAGAAACCTGTCCAGGATCATAGCAACACTCAAGCCTCCACTGACAGGTAGCTCTCCCACATGGAAATCAAGAATTCTACCATTAAGCCAATGTTGTTCCCTGACAGATCTTTGTATTTTTTGTTGTTATTAAGTGCCGTTCAGTCAGTTCTGACTTATAGGGTTTCCCAGCAGCAGCTGATAGGTTTGAACTGCCGACCTTGTGATAAACAGTGCTTATCCTACAGCAGAACATCAGGACTCCAATATCCTTGTTGTTGTTGTTGTTGTTGTTGTTGTTGTTGTTGTTGTTAAGTGCTTTCGTGTCAGATCTGCGACCTGACCTGACTCTACATAGGGTTTCCAGGGAGCAGCTGGTGGGTCACAGACCTTGCCGTTAGCAGTCCAGTAGTTATCCTACATCACCACACCAGGACTCCCTAGGTCCTGGAAAATAAAGCCCAAAGCCCCAGTTCACCATTCAAGGTCCTCTTGATTAAGCCCCTACCTTTCCAGCCTGCCTCCACTTCCACTTCTACTTTTCCTCCTACTTGACCTTGCTAAGGATCCCTGTTGATGCAATGAGTTAAGCATTGGACTGCTAACCACAAAGTCAGCAGTTCAAACTTACCAGATGCTCCTCAGAAGAAATATAGGGCTGTCTGCTCACATAAAGATTTACAGTCTCAGAAACCCTAAGGAGCAAGTGAATCTGAATCATAATCACCTTAATAGCACTGGGTTTGCTTTTTGGTTTTTATCCCTGCTAATAATGAACTCATTTCCACTTTGAATGCCCTTCTCATACCTTGGTGGTGGTGGCGGTGGTGTGCCAAGCAGTCATTCCTACTCACAACGACCCTGCATAGGATTTCCAAGGCTGTAAATCTTTACACGTGCAGAAATCCTCATCTTTCTCTCAAGGAACAGCTGATAGTTTCAATCTCCCAACCTTGAGGTTAGCAGCCCAATTTGTCACCACTACACTACCATAGAAAACCACCTCCTGATTTGATCTTGTCAGCCCAAAGTGGTAGTTCTAGTTCTGTTTGTTGAAAATGTATTTTGTACAAGTCACTGTACTTAGTACTTTACATGCTTGATTTAATTTGATATTTCCAACAATCTTGCAGGAAATTAGCATTACCACGCCCACTTTATAAATGTGGTAACTGGGACTCAGAAAATAGACCTGGTTTGTCTTGACTCACACACCATGTTAGAAGGTCAGTCTGCCTGATTCCAAAGAGGCTACATGACTTTGGTTCTTATTTAATGTATTCTTTACATTTCTTTGGGGTACTCATCTTGTTGGGTGCTGTATTGTCCTATAGGGCTTATCTATTGATTTCTACCATAACCTTTAAAAATAGGAGACTTTTCCTCATGTGCCTCTTACTTTCTGTATAGTGTCTGACACAGATTCTCAGAATGCATACTGATTCTAAAATTTTTTTATCATTATTATGAAAAGAAGCCTTTAGTGAGACCAAAAAAAATTAGTTCCTCTCTTTATTGGTGGTGGTTATGTGCCGTGGAGTCGGTTCCGACTCGTAGTTACCCTGTACAGGGTTTCCAAGGCTGTAAATCTTTACGGGAGCAGAAAGCCTCATCTTTCTCTCGCAGAACAGCTGGTAGTTTAGAACTGCTGACCTTGCAGTTCGCAACCCAATTCGTAACCACTATGCTACCAGAGCTCCTTTCCTCTCTTTATTAGTGGCATAGAAAAAAAAAAAAATCTTCTAATATGGGAGCTCCAGAAACCTTACTTCCAATACTCTTTATTCATGGCATGTTTTAAAATCCACTAAAGTAGAACCAGCGCTTGGTTGTAAACCACAAAGTAGTCAGTTCAAACCCACCAGCTGATCCTCAGAAACCCTATACAGGGTTGCTATGAGTCGGAATTGACTCGATGGCACTTAACAACAACATGCATAACCTTACTCTAGCAGTGAAGAAGAGGGAAGGAGAAAAAAAAGGATCCTGTCTTCACACCACTTACAAATCAGCACACAAGAAAACTGAAAAACCTTCTATTAAGATTCCAAAACTTCAAAATCATTAGTTTTGAAACAAAGTAATAAAAGTAAAGGGGAACTTGCAGATGACTTTATAAATGTTTGGTGAATAAATGGCTGAACAAATGAACTCTTATAAATAAGTATGTGAATAAAAACAACTGTCTTAGTTAGGTGTGAGTAACAAAAGTCTATTGAAATAGCTTCAGTCAAACAGATAACTCTAGTCTATACCAGAAGGGGCAACTCATGAAACCCAAGGGTAGGAGAATAACTGGACCTTTGGAAAGGATTAGAATGAGGGCCAAGGAAACTGGGGAGTGGTGTCTTACTACCTTTCCTCTCTGCTTCTCTCCCATGGATAAGCCATTCTTCTCCTTCCTCTGTCCCTCAGCTCATGTAAGTAGAAATGAGCCACCCACCTACTCTCAGTTCAGGAGAAGATATAGGTTCAATCCCAAATTCACATTCCCAGATTCAGTTTGGTTAGGTGCCCTCTACAATTCTGATCAATTATGACTTTCCCAATAGGATCACACTGTAAATCTGATTCCTGGGGACCTTCATCAGTGTATTATTGTTGTAGTTAAGTGCCATCGAGTCAGTTCTGACCCATAGCGACCCTGTATAGAGTTTCCGAGGAGCAGCTGGTGAGCTTGAACCGCTGACCTTGCAGTTGAAATGGCTTCGTCCGGTGCATTAACCCACAGTGCCACACTAGTACTCTTGTTCTTGTTAGGTGCCATCAAATCAGTTCCAACTCATAAGGACCCGATGTATAGCAGAACGAAACACTGCCCGATCATGCACAACTCTCACCATTGTTCTGATGTTTGAGTTCATTATTGCAGTAGTCAAATGAAAAGAAATGTGAAATTAATTTCAGTAATACCTTTTATTGCACCCAACAGATCCAAAATATTACCATTTCAACACAAAATCAAGATAAATTCTTACTACATCAGTTTACATTTTATTTGTCATACTAAGACTTTAACATTTGTTGTTTATCATACATTTGCAACACATATCACTTGCAAAACAAATCAACTTGGCACAGCCACATGTCAAGTATTCAATATCCATTCACAGGTGGCTGCTGGCTACCAAATTGGACAGTGTAGAGCTAGACTAATATCAGTATTCTTGCTGGATGCTCCAGTGTCTATGCATTAAGAAGGAATCTTTCTATTGCAAAAGTCTTTTTACATGATTTATCCTAAAGAAAATCACTTGAGGAAAAGGAATGAGTAGTGTTGGTCCCCAGTGACCAGCATAGTACCTGGCACAGAATAGACACTAAATAACTAAGTGTTGAATGAATCATCCCCTTCTCGTTATACTAAAATGCTCAGTCCAGTGTTTGGCACTTCATGAAGACTTACTAATAGGATAAGCAATGGGCTGTAAACCACAAGATTGGTGGTTCAAACCCACCAGCTGCTCCTTGGAAACCCTATACAGGTTGCTATGAGCCAGAACTGACTCTATAGCACTTAACAACAACAAGTAAGTTAACAAAGTAATAAATCTGGTGTTTCAATGGTAAGTGAATTTAAAACTTGATAGCAGGTAAAAACCAGATCGTTTATTACAGAGAAGACAATGGTACCTTTCTAACCCTCAACGCAACACCTGCTGTCAAATCAAATTTCCTTTTCCCCCCAAACAGAACTGGAGCCAGATGGGAAACCAGGGGCCTGCACATTCAGGGAAGATCACACACAATGCCTGCCCTGCAGTGATAAGCAAGCCTATCAAGTTCCCATGAACAAATAAACCGGACTCTAAGCTGAACCCTAAGCCCTCTGTTTCACTGTTGTTTCTTTTTCTTTCAAGATTAAACTCAACACAGTTCAGGCTGAGAGGCTTCAAAAAGTTGCCAGCCATTGTCCAATGAAAATCTAGGGAAGTTTATGATTGTGCCAATAGTAATCACAGCAATCAGACATTCCAACCTCAGCACCACCACTTACTTGGTAACCTAAGCAAGCATATTACTTTTCAATCTCATTCATTTTCTTCCTTATAAGATGGTCATGATGAAACAGAGTTACTGGCCATGCTATCACAAGGATTCTGAGAACAAACTCTCGTACATACTAATGTTCAGTAAGTGGTACTTACGTGCTTCCCACAGCCACCTCACAGGGCTCTCCTGAATGACATTTACAAAGACTTACCATCTCTCTCTCTCTCTCTTTTTTTTTTTTTTCAATGTCTTGACAATCACCAAAAAGCCAGGGTGATTTCTTAGGTTTGTACAGAGCTTTTTCCCCCTCCTTATGAACAACTAAAATACAAACACCATTTAGAAAGATCTGGGCCCAGTCATCTCTTTGGAGCCCAGTGGCGGTCCAGGAGGCTGGTCACAAGGGCTGCATTCAGCTGAACCAACAGCAGCTTGATGGGCAGATGCCTAGTTCCAAACATTCTTGACTAAGCTTCAGGTTGAGGGGGTGGTGAGGAAAGAAGGGGAGAGGGTGTGACTAGACTCCAAATATTTGTTGCTCCATCTTCATAGCAACCACAGTGGCCACAGTGAAAACCTGAAACTGCACATTGAAACTTGGGAGGTGCTGCGAAGTTAAGCCTGATTTGGAGAAGTCTTACTTCTAGACCTTTCCCTTCGCTGCTAACTAAAGAGTTTTCCAGGTTCTTTTCAAAAGGACTAAAAGACAAGCTATTTGCTGGTTGCAGATAGCCTACTTTCTGTTCTAAGGATGGGCATTGCAAAAACTGTACCAGGCATTGGTCTTACAAAATTCTGTCATGTGATCTCCAGCATTGTTTCTATCACCAAATCTCGATTTTCCAATAACTGATCTTTCTTCTTTGTATCCAACCTTTGCATTCCAATCACCAGTACTTAGCAATACAGCTCCCTGCCTCTGTACTGTTGCATCCATTTTTTAAATTATCTTTACCAAAATTTTACTTGCATGTGGTATTAATGATATTGTCAAACAATTTCTGCATTCTGTTGAGTCACCTCTCTTTGGAATGGACATAAATATGGATCTCTTCCAATCAGTTGGCTAGGTAGCTGTCTTCCAAATTTCTTAGCATAGATGAGATGTTAGGTATTGTTTATTTATTCACATGGAGCATTCGTAGCACAGTGGTTACGTGCTCAACAGCTAACAGGGAGGTCAGTGGGTCCATATTCCCCTCAAGTGCTGCAGAAGAAAGATGCAGTAACCAAGTTCCATAAAAATACACAGCCTTGGAAACTTTATGGGGTATCTATACTATGTCTCATAGGTCACTATGAGCAGAAATCAACTCAATAGCAACCAGTCTGGTTTTTTTTGTTTTGTTTTGTTTTGTTTTATTATTCATTCAGTTCTACAAACTTTTATGGAATCTATAGGTGGCCCCCTGGAGGTATAATGGGTTATACATCGGGCAGTTGCTAACCTAAAGTTCAGCAGTTCTAATCTGCTATCCACTCCTCAGGAGAAAGAAGAAGCTTCCTGCTCTATTAAAGATTCACAACCGTGGAAAACCTACATAGGGTTACTATGAATTAAGACCAAATTGATGGCAGTGAGTGGATGGTAGGTGATGCAAACAGTTAAGAATTCAGCTGCTAATCCCCCCTGAAGCGCCTCAGAATAAAGGTCTGGTTACTTTCTAAAAATTTGCCCTTGAAAAAAAATCCTATGGCTCACAGTTCTACTCTAACATACAGGGAGTCAACTCATCAGCAACTGATAAGTAAGCAAGGATGTAGTATTTTTTAATATCCCAAGGCAAGCAAGACTCTTGCAGTGAGAACTGATTTCCAAAACAATTTTTAATTATTTGTAGCAGTGTCATGGGTCCTGTGGTTATCTGCACCATCCATGCTTACACAATAAACCAAAGTCATTGGCAGTTAGGAGGCTTAGACTCAACGGACAGAAGGCCTGAGGGCTTGGACACAGGTTCAGAAGGAAGGTGCTTTGATGGGGACATCTTAGTTGTCTAGTGTTATGATAACAGAAATTCTACAAATTGATGGTTTTGAAAAAGAGAAATTTATTTCCTCACAGTTCAGGAGGCTAGAAGTCCAAATTCAGGGTGTCGGCTCTTGGGGAAGGCTTTTTTGGGGGAGATAAAGTTAAATCCGTATTAGGGTACCAGTGGACCTAGCCAAACTGACACTTCCCCCAACCCACGTTCCACCAGTGCACCCATCTGCCCTGGCTGGGCAATGTGCAGAAATGTTTATGGCGACCTCATTTGTTTTCCTTTCTGTTATTGCTGCCTTACAAAGACCAGGAACCGCTGAAATTAAACCAAAGCAGGGGCCAGGGGAGCAGATGGGACCTGGGCCAGGGCCAGGAGTAATGAAGTGGAAAATGTTCACACCACAGGCGGCATTACAATGCACCTGTACAAATAGAAGGAGTCCTTCCCACCCCCTTCCTCCCAGGCCCCCAACTGCCTTTCAGACTTCTCTTTATGGTTTGAGCTCTACCTCATCTAATCAATGATTAGGCCTAAAATAAAGATAAGAAACAAAGACATATAGAGTGGAGGGGCATAATGAATGGAAAGTAAGAAAGGGGGACTCTTAGCCCCAAAATTTCCTGAAAGTTCTATTGGGTTCTCTGAAAGCTTCATTGCATTTCACAGGGGAGAAAAACATAGTTACCGAATGTCAACTATGTGCCAAGATTTGGCAGGTTCACTTTTTTCTACCTTTTCTCATTTCATCCACCCTCCCCCCACATTTCACAGGCTAGGAAACTAAAGCCCAAGGATACCAAGCCACCAAGACAGAAGCAAGATTCCAATCCAGATATCATCATTCCGGTTTTATGACGAAGTGACTCAGAACCAGTGTTAACAGACTTTCTTGAAGCCATACAGTTATTGGGCCAAAATCCAGACCACTTGGACAGAGACATTAATATCAGGCTTCCCTGTACAGATAAGGTAGTAAAGACCAAGGCCTGACTTCCCCCATATGGAAGATTGGGAGCTATGTCTCTACCATCATGGAAGACAGTGGAGAAAACAAAAGCTAACCTTTGACCAGTCTATCATTTTATAGTTTTGGAAGCAGTGGGACCTTGGGTGAATCTCCCAACCTTTTTGACACTCAGTTTCTTTATCTATGAATTGAGAATTCTATGAGCATTAAGTATGATGATCTCTAAAAAGGGAGAGAAGATCTGTTGTTTTTCTCCTGTGTCAGACTCAGCTTGCAATCACTTCCAGTTCTAATTATTGCTACAAAGAGAAACGTCCTTGGCACCAACAGGGAAAATATAAAAGCTGAAGTACAGGTTACTGTCCCTAATATAAATCACTGGGTCTTACCTTTCAATACCATCTCCTCTTGCCTAAGTTGTTACTATCATTAAAAGTTCCAACAAATCTATAAATGCATCCTTCAGTGAGTCTGAGACACAGGTGTCTCTTGTCGAGTCGGTCCCCAACTTATGACCACCCCAAGCACAAAGGAGCAAAATGCTATATTGTCCTTTGACATCCTGTAATTGATTGTGGATTGTTGTTGTTGTCAGGTGCCATCGAGTCAGAACCGACTCATAGCGACCCCATGCACAGCAGAACGAAACAATGTCCGATCCTGGGCCAACTTCACTACCGCCGCCACACTTGACGCCATCAATGATGTCACCTGGCTGATCCATCTCGTTGGGGGTCTTCCT
>NW_006408566.1:19381743-19386655 GCF_000296735.1 Chrysochloris asiatica
TCAATCTCTTCTCCATTGATAAGAATGCTGTTTATTGATCCAGTGGTGAGGATTTTTGTTTTCTTTACATTGAGTTGTAATCCATATGTAAGACCACTGTAACACATACAGTTTTTACTTGCTGATTCTCATATTAGATTGCTAGGACTTTGTACCTAGTCTGAGACCTGTTTAGCCTTATAACAAGTAAGCCATCTCTGACAGATAGTTAGTGACTATACATGAGATGCACTGGCCAGTAATTGAACCCAAGTCTTCCTCATGTAAGGTGGTAATTCTACCATGGAATCACTATGGCCCTTTGGACCCAGATAAATGGTCCTTAATAAATGCGAGTGCCCTTGACAAATTGTGATCTATTGACAGACCCGAATATATGCTAGATTTAAACCCACCATTATATAGCACAGGGCATCCTGGTGTGGCGCTGTGCGATAATGCACTGGACTCCATGTTCAGTTTGAAGTGCAAGGTTGGTGGTTCAAATTCACCAGCCAATCTTTGGAAACGCTATACAGAGTTTCTATGAGTTGG
This sequence comes from Chrysochloris asiatica, assembly GCF_000296735.1. Classification (NCBI taxonomy): domain Eukaryota; kingdom Metazoa; phylum Chordata; class Mammalia; order Afrosoricida; family Chrysochloridae; genus Chrysochloris; species Chrysochloris asiatica. The sequence continues at coordinate 19,382,278 of NW_006408566.1, forward strand.
AATCAACTTTAAGGTTCTTAACAACAACAGCAACAAATCCATAGTTAGTGGGGGAAAGATGAGGCTTTCTGCTCCCATAAAGATTTATAGCCTTAGACACCCCATACAGGGTCACTATGAATTGGACCTGACTCAATGGAGCACAACCAGCACCCCAACAGTTCATAGTAAATGCTCAATAAATAAGTTTGTTGATTCCATTACATGCTTTGGAAACTGCTTCATATCATGGTTCAGTCAGTATCCAACACTGAGTTTGGGTCCCTTTCAAATGCCAGGTGCTTGATGCAGGGATCCATTTGACACAGTGCTCCAGAGAGATACTTAGTTCCTTCAAAGAGCTCAACTGCACCTAATTCAATGGCAGGATGTTTTGGGGAGGTTTGGGGGGTTTCTAGTTTGTTTTTGTTTGGGGGGTGGCTTTTGCTACTATTGATGCTTTTGTCGTTGTGATGGATTTTGATGATTATTGTTGGTGCTTTAATTGAGGAGGGGATCTAAAATGTGCAATACATCAAGATGACCACGTTTACGTTATTCTGTAAGCTTTCCTTGGTCTATCACTGTGTGCAAACAGAGTCCTACTTTCTAGTAATTCACTGTCCTGTGGAAAAGTAGATATTGAAATAAATACCTTTAATACATTGTGACTCATGAGACAATAGAAACACGTACAGACAGGAATGCTGAACTCAGTGCAGGCGTAGGGAGTCAACCTCCCTTTTGGCCTAGAGGCTGTGTAATCTGAGATGGTTTTGAATTCCATCATGGGATGGTCTCTTAATAGTCCATATGGCACCCCCCAGCGAGGCTGCACGTGCAATTGAGTGACTGCAAGGTCCAACAACATGTGGTCTGTTTCCCTCAGTTGAGTACTTAATTATATGCCCTCTGATGAACATCTAATCAGAGACTACTTGGAGTTATTATTTAATGGTTTCACATGAAGATTGTGTAAATCAGGAGCTCAATAAATGTGTGCTGATCTCTCTAAACTGAACAATTACATCACATTCAGTAACTAGAAGACTGCAAGCTTCTTAAGACTAGAGGCAAATCTTAATAATTTTAATTTATGTATCCCCTTCAATAGTTAAGTACTATTTGTCCCTCAAACTCAAATTGTCATCATTTCCCCAGGAAATCTTCCTAGATCCCCAAGGCAGAGCCATTCTTCTGTGCTCCTATTGTATTCCAAGCTCCTGACACCCCAACATAGTTATTATTTACTTCTCTCTCCTCCTACACTGATCCTTTGACACATGGTATAACTTAGTCATCTTTAGCTTCCTCCATGCCTATCACGTAGTAGGCTTTCAGGTGTTATTTATCCATCTTTAGCCTCCAACACAGTAGATCTTCAGTAGATACACATTTGGGGAATGAACAAATGAGCACACAGTTTGCCCTTCTGTTGTTGTTGCAAGTTGTCATTAAGTTAATGCTAACTCTTGGCAACTTTATATATAGCAGAACCAAACTCTGCCCCATCCAACACCACAATCATTGCTATGTTTGAACCTATTGTTACAGCTACTGTGTTGATCTATCTCACTTAGGGTGTCTCTCTTTTTCACTGGCTCTCTAGTTTTCCAAACATAATTTCCTTTTCTGGCCATAAGTCTTTCCTGGTGATGTGTCCAAAGAAAAGGGAACCAAAGTCTCCCCATCCTCACTTGTAAGGAACATTCTGGCTTTCCTTCCTCCTGTTTGTTCTTCTGGCAGCCCATGTTCTTTGCCAACACAGTCCAAATGCATCAAGTCTTCTTCAGACTTCCTTTATTATCATCCAGTTTTGCCTATATATTAGGCAATTGCAAAGACCATGGCTTGGGTCAGGCACACCTTGTTTGCTTTTAAACACTTTAAAGAGGTCTTTTGCAGCAGATTTTTCCAATGCAATATGTCATTCGATTTCTTGACTGCTGCTTCCATGGGAATTGAGTGTTGATCTAAGTAGAATGAAACCTTTGATAATTTCAATTTCTTAACCATTTATCATAATGTGGTTTATTGGGTCAGTTCAGTTTTAAGATCCCTGTGGAAAGAGCTGTGTTGTCCATCCAGAACTGGAATAAGTCAGGACGCTAAGAAAAGGATATTGACACCAGAAAAAGTGGATGCTGTCAAAGGAAGAATAAAAAGGATAGGATTCCTTCTGATTTTTCTAGATTTCCCTCACCTTTAGATACTTTCTGAAACCCAGAAGAGATTCTCTTTGGAAAGTCCAGAATGGGAAATCAAGAAGGCCCAGGCAGACCAGTTGTTTCTATGTAGGGACTGATCCTATCAGGAAGGGTACTCTGTGCTTGGATCTCAATGCATGATAAGAAGCAACCATGAAGAAGGGTAGCTTTGAACCCTCAGATCCGAATGTCAGTTTGTCATGTCCTTAACATCATTACCAAAGTTTGGTATTTCTAATCTAATAAATCTTTATTAGATTATTTTATAGTGTAAAGAACAAAGGTATCCTATTCTCAATGGATAGTCCCTTCAATTTAGCTAATACTCGATGTACTCTGCTTTGAGGGGAGGTGGGAGCGGGGAAACACCACAAAAAATTATAACCTGCTTGCATGAAATGCTGAAATGTTCTCTATTTAAAAATAGAACCTCCACAGACTTCCTTTAAATGGCAAGCAACTCCACAACTTAGAAATAATTGGTTGTCAACAATTTGATACCCTCAAGTAACACCAGGTATACTTTATAGAATAAATATACCACAGTTACATTATACAGTTTCAAGCAAGTCAACACCATTCCTCTATCAGTTTGCTGTACTATAGTGGTTTGCATGTTGCTGTGATGCTGGAAGCTACGTCACCAGTGTTTCATTGGGCTGTCATCGCTGACACCAGATGGATCTTGGCTGTAAGCAGAGAATAACAGAAAGATGTTTATCTGTGCTTTATCAATTATGCAAAGGCTTCCGACTGCGTGAATCATGACAAGTTATGAGTAACATTGTGAAGCATGAGTATTCCAGAGTACTTAATTGTGCTCGTGAGGAATATGGACACAGACCAAGAGGCAGTCTTTCAAGCAGAACAAAGGGATACAGAATGGTTTAAAATTAGGAAGGTGTGTGTCAGGATTGTATCTTTTCATGATACTTATTCAATCTATATTTTTCTGAGCAAATAATGTGATAAATTGGATTATATGAAGAAGAATGTGGAATCAGGATTTGAGGAAGACTCATTAACAACCTACAATGTGCAGCTGTTATAAACTTGCTTGCTGGAAGTGAAGAGGACTTAAAATAGTTATTGATTAGGCTCAAAGATACAACTTTCACTATGGGTCAAATCTCAATGTAAAGACAACAAAAATAATTAATATAATAAGTGGAGAAAAGTTTGAAGCTGTCAAAGTCTTCATTTTGCTTGCATCCACAATCAACAGTCATAGAAGCCAAAGTCAAAAAATCAAATGACGTATTGCATTAGGCAAATCTGCTGCACAAAACCTCTTTAAAGTGTTCAAGAGCAAAGATGTCAGTTTGAGGACTAAGGTGTGCCTGACCCACACCATTGTATTTTCAATCGCCTCGTATGCATATGAAAGTTGGAAAATAAAGGAGAACTGTAAAAGAATTGATGCATTTGAATTATGGTATTATATAAGAATACTAAAAGTACCATGGGTTGCCAGAAAAACAAACAAATCTTTACTTGAAGTACAGCGAGAATGCTCCTTAGAAGCCAGGATGACCAGACTTGGTCTCTCATACTTCAGGCATATTATCAGGAGGGACCAGTCCCCGGAGAAGGGCATTATGCTTGGTAAAATGAAGGGTCAGCAAAAAAGAGGAAGCCCCTCAACGAGATGGATTGGCACAGTGGCAGCAGCAAAAGGCTTAAGTGAAACACTGGGAGGATGGTGCAGGATCGGGCAGTGCTTCATTCTGTTGTGCATGGGGTGGCTAGGAGTCAGAACCGACTCAATAGCACCTAACAACAATAACAATGGTGTCCTATCAATATGCTTTTTTTCCCCCCTAAGTTCAATGGATATATAGAGAAGTACTGCTTTTATGTAAGCCTATCATTGAATTTCTCCTTGTTTTCTAAAGAGAACTGGGCAAAGATTTGGAAATGTGAAGAAGAGTAAATCGGGAATTATAGGATGTAACATGTTGTTGTTGTTACGTGCCATCGAGTAGGTACCGACTCATAGCGACCTTATGCACAACAGAATGAAACACTGCCTAATTCTGGGCCAACCTCACTATCATTTCCTTGCTTGAGCCCATTGATGCTGCCATTTTGTCAATCCATCTCACTGAGGGGTCTTCCTCTTTTTCTCTGATCCTCCACCCTACCAAATATGATACCCTTCTCCATCGACTGGTCCCTCCTGACAATATGTC
>NW_006408566.1:19388388-19394251 GCF_000296735.1 Chrysochloris asiatica
CCTCTTCTTTCTTCTTAGGGTTGAGCTCTGTTTATCCAGTCATTGAAGTCCAGTCAAATGGGCATCATCTGCAAGTGTGGGTGTTCTTACGTCTGTCCGGCCTCTTTTTATAAGCTGGTCGCCCCGCTCTCCACTCTAGATCTTTGTGGCTGTGTCATTGACTCTGAGCCCATGAGTCCCCAGATGTTGCCTCCCTACTGGCCAACCAGGTCTCCACCCGGGTTCACAGTAGTTTGCTGAACGATGTAGGGCTTAGCTCGCCACTTCATTGATGTTCTTTGGTAACTTCCCCTTCTGGGTGATGTGCGTGGTTGTCAGTCAAAGAGTATATTTCCCTTGCGTCTTAGTCTTGGAAGAGAATTTGCACTGAGAGGATCAGACCACCTGCCTTGATATCTCCTAGGCAAGCCACCTGTATGTTCTTGGAACCATCAATTTTTTGGTTAGCAGTCCAGTGCTTATCTTACAACATCACACCAAGACAATATGGGTAAGCATAAATGCCTCTGTTATGGATAGTAAGTCTTGGGTTCAATTTTAAAGCCAAAAACCAGTGATTTGTTCATAATAAAAGACAAAGAACATACAATTGGTCCATGGAAGGCACATGAATGTGACAGAAATTTAAACAGTGTAAAGATGTGACATTATGAGTCAGAGACACATAACAAGAAATATTAGATTAATCAAATTTCAAGAGGGGGGAAGGTAACAGTGATCATTTATATCACTAAAATATACCCTGCAAAATGAGAGTGTAACAAGGTGTCTCTTAAATTTTTTAAATGGCAAATACATTTTAAGAAATAGTAAAAACAAAAAAGAAAGATAAAGATTTCAGATATTCATCAAAACTGTACTTAGATAATGATTTATTTTTAAATAACAAAAAGAAGTAAATAAATATGCTCGCTAAAGATTTTTTTTTTTATGAACCCTCCACACCACAGAATGATATAAAATAGGAAAGCAAAGTTTTATTGCTGAGGCGGTTCTGAGTCATGTGACTCTACATAAAACAGAACAAAATACTTCCCGGGCCTACACCATCTCACAATTGTTATGTTTGAGCCCATTGTTGCTGCTACTATTTCAATCCATCTCATTGAGGGTCTTCCAAGTTTTCACTGCCTCTCCACTTTACCTATCACGTTACCTTCCTGAGAACATGTCCATCCTCACTTCTAAAGAGCTTTCTGGATACAATTCTTCCAAGACAGCCTTGTTTATTTTTCTGGCAGTCCATAGAACTTTCAATATTTTTCCTAAACACTATAATTCAAATAGATTAACTCTTCTACAGTCTTTCTTGTTCATTTTTGAACATTCATATCCACATGAGGTAACTGAAAATTCCATGCCTTAGATCAGACTCACCTTAGTTCTCACACTGAAATTTTTGCTCTTTGCTCTTTTGCAGCACATTTTCTTAACACAGTACACCATTTGACTCTTGACTGCTGCTTCCATGAATGCTGATTGTGGATCCAAGCAAAACGAAGTCTGTCAACTTCAATCTAGTCTTCATTTATTATGATGCAATGTATTGGTCCAGTTGTGACCATTTGTGTTATCTTTACATTGAGGTGCAATCCATAATGAAGACCGTAGGTTTTGATCTTCATCGGTAAATATTTCAAGTCCTCATGTCATCAAGGTTGCCTCATTTGCATATTGCAGGTTGTTAATGTCTTCTTCCAATCCTGATGCCACATTCTTCATATAATCCAGCTTCTCAGATTATTTGCTGAGCATACAGATTGTAAAGTGAAAAAATACAACTCTGACTCACATCTTTCCTGATTTTAAACCATGTAGTATCCCCTTTTCAGTTTAAAAAACTGCCTCTTGGTCTATGTACAAGTCCTTTTGTTGTTGTCATGTGCCATGGAGTCGGTTCCAACTCATAGCAACCCAGTCCAGGGTTTCCGAGGCTATGAATCTTTACAAGAGCAGAAAGCTTCATCTTTCTCCTGCAGAACAGCTGGTACTTTCAAACTACTGACCCTGATGTTAGCAGCCCAATTCATAACCACTACGCTACCAGAGCTCCTTATGTACATGTCTTACATGAGCACAATTAAGGACTCTGGATTTTCCATTCTTTGCAATATTATCCAAAGTTTGTTACAATGTTGTTGTTGCTATTGTTAAATGCCATTAAGTCAGTTCTAACTCACAGTGACCCTATATAGGGTTTCCAAATTTGTTATGATGCACTCACTGAAATGCCTTTGCATAACCAATAAAGTACAATTAAACATCTTTCTGGTATTCTCTGTTTTCAACCAAAATCCATCTGATATCAGCAATGATATACCTAGTTCTTCATCCTCTTCTGAATCCAGCTTGAAATTCTGGCAGTTCCCTTTTAATGTGCTGATACAATTGCTTTTGAGTTCTTTTCAACAAAATTTTAGTTGTATGTGATATCAATAATATTGTTCAATGATTTCTACATTCTGCAGGGTCACCTTTCTTTGGAAAGGGTACAAATATGGATCTCTTCCAATTAGGTAAACAGATAGATGTGCTTCAAATGTATTGGCATAGATGAGTGAGCACCTCCAAGGCTGCTACAATTTGTTGAAACATTTCTATTTATACATCAATTCCTGGAGCCTTGTTTTCGCCAATGCCTTCAGTGCACCTCGGATTCCTACCTTCAATACTAACAGTTCTTGATCATATGGTATCCCTTGAAATGGTTGAACATAGACCAGTTTTGTTTGTTTGTTTGGTACAATGACTGTGTATTTCTTCCATCTTCTTTTGTTGTTTCCTGCATCGTTCAATATTTTGCCCATAGAATACTTCAAAATTGCAATCTGAGGTTTGAGTTTTTCCATAAATTCTTTCAGTTTTGAGAAATTCTGATTATGTCCTTCCCTTTTGGTTGTCTAACTCCAGGTCTTTGAGCATTTCATTATAATGCTTGACTTTGTCTTCTGGAGCACTCCTTTGAAATTTGCTGTCCAGCTCTTTTACTTCATCATTTCCTCCAGATCCTTTAGCTTCTCTATGTTCAAGGGCAAGTTTCAGAGTCTCTTCTGACATTCTTTGTGGGTTTTGCTTGCTTTCTTGTCTTTTTAAAGACCTTTGCCTTCTTCATGTTTGATGTTGCCCAAAACTTGTCTGCTCTTTGGTCATAATGCATGAAATCTGTTCTTTGTATGGCCTCATGTGAGCTGTGCTCAATGTCATATATTAGCTCTCATGAACTTGTTTTAATTTTCTTCAGCTTCAGTCTGCACTTGCATATGAGCAATTGGTATTCTGTTCCATAGTTGGCCCTGGCCTTGTTTCAGCTGATGTTACTGATGTTGCCATCATATCTTCACACAGATGTAGTCAATTTGATTTCTGTATATTCTATCTGGTGAAGTCCACATTTATAGTCACCTTTTATGTTATTAAAAAAAGATATTTTAATTAAGAAGTTGTTAGTCTTGAAAATTTCTCTCATGTGATCTCCAGCATAATTTCTATCACCACAGTCATGTTTTCCAACTGTCTATCTTTCTTCTAAGGAGTCCATTCTGGTGTGGCTGTATGGGATAAAGCACTGGACTTCAAGGTCAGCTTGAACCACAAGGTCAGAGGCTCCTTGGAAACACTATACATGGTCACTATGAATTGGAACTGACTCAAAGGCATTTAACAACAACAACAAATCCTTCCTCTTTGTTTCCAACTTTTGCATTCCAATCATTAATAATTATCAATGTAACTTGATGGCATGCTTGATCATTTTCAGACTGAAGAAGTTGGATGTTGTTATTCGGTGCTGTCAAGTTGGTTCTGACTTATAGCTATTCTATATAGGGTTTCCTGGGAGCAGCTGGTACGTTTGAACCTCCAACTTTGTGGTTCAAACTGACCTTGCAGTCCAGTGCTTAGAGCACCACACCAAGGAATTCACCAATTTCTTCATCATTGGCTTTAATGGTCAGTGTGAAATTTTGAATAACAGTAATATTAACTGGTCTTCCTTGTAGACCTATGGATATTATCCTATTATAGGTAACATTGTACTTCAAGATAGAATTTTAAATGATCTTTTGAACGATGAATGTGACACCAGTCCTCTTGAATTTGTCATTCTTTACATGTTGTTATTGTTGTTAAAGTACTGTCGAGTCAGTTCCAACTCACAATAACTCTGAATAGAGTTTCCCAGGAGAACCTGGTGGGTTTGAACTGCTGACCTTGTGGCTCACAATCCAGTGATGATCCACAGCACAACACCAGAAGTCCATTTCTTTGTATAGTACACCATAGGATCTCCCAAGTCAAAGTGGGCAATGCCAGTTCATTTCAGCTCACTAATGTCTAGAAAATTGATGTTTATGCATTCCATTTCATTTTTGACAAATTCTAATTTTTATAAGTTCATACTTCATGCATTCCACGTTCTAATTATTAGTGGATATTTGCAGCTGTATCTTCTCATTTTGAGTTGTGCCCCATCAGCAAATAAAAGGTTCCTACAGTTTTGCTCCATGCATGTTATTAAAGTTGACTCTAGTTGAAAGAGGCAGTTTTTCTCAAGTTGTATTTTGAGTGCCTTCCAATCTGAGGGGCTCATCTTCTGGCACTATATCAGACAGAGTTTCACTGAAAAAATGAGCACAAACAATCTTTCTATTCATGCTGGGTTTGATAATTCATTGCAGTGGCTACACAGGACTCAGACTCCACATACACAGTGATGGGGTTTATTAGGGCAATTATTAGGTTACAAATCAGGGTTAGAAATATTCAGGGCACAATTTTTCCATTAGGGAAGCCTCTACTCAGCCATGCCCAAAGTCAGGCCTCATAACATTGCTCCTTATAGGGCTGCTGGCAAATGCCTATAAGACACACCATTCCACCATAAGCCTTAGCTTTAAGGCAGTCACTTCTAGCTCCATGGGTGAGCAAACCTGGGGTCCTGGTGTGGTGCTGTGGCTTAATGCGCTGGACTGTAAAGTTGATTTGATCCACAAGGTTGGCAGTTCAAGCTCATCAGTCACTCCTTGGAAACCCTATATAGGGACTCAATGGCACTTAATAACAACAACAGGTACCCCACTCTATAAGCAAGCTTCCTGTCCAAAAAGTCACTCAGCTTCACTTACTCCATGGACTGATTCACCCACCTCTCTGTCATGCACTCTGGTTCTTGGTTCTGCTACTGCTACACCTCTGCCACTCTTCTAATACCATAGCTTTCTGTGCCTAGGTCAAGTTGGTTCAATGTGCAAAGGTTTCTGGGTCCAAAACTGCACTCCTTTCCTGGCTTTTCTTCTTCTGTGGTGGTAAGGTATCCCTCCTGCTTCTGAGATGACTCATTTTATCCCAAAGTTAGAGTTCAAAGTTTTCACACTTAACCCTGCTGACAATCACTCACAACTGAATCATATAATCCAACAGCATCTTCTTTCTCCTCTTACCCAGACCTAGCAGGGCAAAAATGTTCTTTTGTGGAAGTTACAAAAACTATGGGTAGAAGAACCATATGAAGTAATTCACTGCACTGCATATTCCTATTCACAAGGTTTTCCGTGGCTAACCTTTCAGAAATGCTCCACCTCTCCTTCATAGTTTGTCTAAATCTGGTAATTCCATTGAAACCTGTTCACCATTGGTGACCTGGCTGGTATTTTAAATACCAATGGCATAGATTCCAGCATCATAACAACACATCAGCTACCAAAGTATAACAAACTGACAGATGAGTGGTGGAGAAAAAGAAACAACAAAGACTAAAATGAATTCATTTGAAACAAATACATAAATATAAATCCTAAGGCTGTTTTTTTGGAGCAAAAATAAAATATCTATATAAAGCTGTAATGAATATATTCAAGAAAAAAAA
>NW_006408566.1:19402066-19403300 GCF_000296735.1 Chrysochloris asiatica
GCCAAAAGAACCAATAGATCTGTTTTGGAAGAAGTGCAGCCTGAGTGCTCCTTGGAGGCCAAGATGGCCAAACTTCGTCACTCATACTTCAGACATATTGTCAGGAGGGACTAGTCGCTGGAGAAGGATATCATGTTTGGTAAGGTATCCTTACCTTTGGAGGGTCAGAGAAAAAGAGGAAGACCCTCAATGAGATGGATTAACCAAGTGGCAGCATTGATGGACTCATGCATGGTAACAGTGGTAAGGTTAGCCCAAGATCAGGCAGTGTTTCTTTCTGCTTTGCATAAGGTCGCTATTGACTCGATGGCACCGAACAGCAACAACAATAACAATCCTTCATGTTTGTTTCCATCTTTTGCATTTCCATCACCAGTAATTATCAATGCATCTTGACTGTATTTCAGGCTATTGAGATTTATTGAATTCTTCAATTTCATCATGACTGGCTTTAGTAACTGGAACAAAAATTTTAATAATAGTGGTATTAACTGGTCTTTCTTGAAAGCATATGGGTATTATCCTATAATAGACAGCATTGTACTTCAAGATAGATCTTGAAATGCTCTTTTTGACAATGAATGTAACACCATTCCTCTTCATTTTATTGCTCCTAGTATAGAAAGTAGCGTAGTGGTTACGAATCAGGCTGCAAACCTTAAGGTCAGCTGTTCGAAACTACCAGCTGTTCTGCGAAAGAAAGATGAGGCTTTCTGCTCCCATAAAGATTTATAGCCTCGGAAACCCTGTACATGGTCGCTATGTGTCAGAACGGACTCAACAGCACTTAACAACAACAATGTTTAGGATATTGATCTTTATGTGTTCCATTTCTTTTTTTCTGTTTTACTTTCCCTTCCCTCCAACCCAAAGAAACCATCAAAGAATGTTTCTTTTTGTATGAAAACATTTTCTTGAGTTTTTACACTAGTGTTCTCAGACAATATTTGTCCTTTTGTGATTCACTAATTTACTCAGCATAATGTCCTCCAGGTTTTTCCATGTTATGAGGTGTTTCACAGACACATCATTATTCTTCAGGTTTGCCTAGTATTCCATTGTGTATGTACCAATATTTGTTTATCTATTTTTCTGTTGATAGGAATTTAGGCTGTCTCCCTCCTTTTGTTATTGTAAATAATGATGCAATTAATCTGGGTGTGCAGATATCCATTTGTGTCATTTCTTACTTACTGAGGATATATACCAAGTATAGGTATTCCTGGGTCATACA
>NW_006408566.1:19403880-19405673 GCF_000296735.1 Chrysochloris asiatica
TTGGAGGAGGTAACTCTTCCCCAGACATTTTTTGAGTGCCTTTCAACCTGAGGGGCTTACCTTCTAGCACTGTATCCAAAAATGTTTCACTATTTTCATAAGGTTTTCAGTGGCTAACCATTCAGAAATGTTCTACCTCTCCTTCTTAAAAATCTGTCTTAGTCTAGAAGCTTAGCTGAAACTTGTCCAGCAAGTGTTACCCTGCTGGTATTCAAAATACTCCCAGCATCACAGCAGCACACAAATAATAACAGCAGTGATGAATAACACATAAAGAAGATATAAATACCAAAAAAATGCTGAACACAACTATGTACTGATCCTTTTGAAAACTTGAATTCATTGTATAATTTAAGGGAGATATAAATAACGAAAATTGATTCAACACAAAGTAGGATATATATGTATTTATATTGCTGTTGTTAAACACTGTCAAGTCGGTTCTGATTCATAATGACCCTGTATAGGGTTTCTGACACTGTAAATCTTTGCAGGAGTAGAAAGCCTCATCTTTCTCCCACAGAATGGCTGGGGAACTTGAACCATCAACCTTGTGATTTGTAGTCAAGTGCTTAAACTACAGTGCCACACCAGAAATTATATATATTTGGAGCACGATGGCTCTGTAAAATAGCATTTGACTGCAAACCACAAGGTTGTCAGTTCAAACCTACCAGCTGCTCATCAGAAACCCTATACAGGGTTTCCAAAAGCAATTGGTGGGTTTGAACTGACAACCTTACATTTAGCATGTTTAAAAGTCCAGTGCTTATTCTACAGCATCACACCAGGGCTCTCTCTATATATAAAATATATATGCAATCAAGGGACCAACCAGATCATATATGGTAAATTTTTTTATGCTCGACAAAAGAGAATTTCACGCTATCTAAAGTGCTCCAGAATGTAAAAAGCTATGTAAAATTATCTATTTTATAAAGCTTATTTAAGTGTTTTATAAATAATAAATTTAGTTTATAAATCTAATTTTGAATACAAACGCTAGACACCTAAAAGGGAACAGTGAAGAAGAATGGATGCACTTAAACTGTGGTTTTCACAAAGCACATTGAATATCCCAAGGATGGTCAGAAGTACAAGCAAAGCAGCCTTTGAGAAGACACAGAGAGCAAGCGTCTTAGGAACAAGTGTGCTGAGACTTCATCTTGCTTGCTTTAGCTGCATCATCAGGAAGGACCTATTGCTGGAAAAGGACATCATACTTTGTAGACTAGAAAGCAGGTCAGTGAAAAAGAAGGAGACCGGCTATGAGATGGATTGACACAGTGCCCGCAACAATGGGTTCAAACACAGCAGTGGTATTGAGGACGGCAGGACCAGGCAACATTGTCCTCTCTTTATACAGTGAAGTCTCTATAAGTAGGAGCTGAGGCGGTAGTACTAAAACCAACAATAACAATTCTGTTGTTGTTGTTAAGTGTCATCAAGTCAGCACCGACTCATAGCAACCTTATGAACAACAGAATAAAACACTGAGCAGTCCTGAACCAACCTCACAGTCATTGCTACACTTGAGCCCATTGTTGCTGTCACTATGCTAATCCATCTTGTTGGGGGTCTTCTTCATTTGCACTGATTCTCCACTTTACCAAGAATGATGCCCTTCCCCAGGAACTGGTATTTACTGATAATGTGTCCTAAGTATGAGACACAAAGACTGGCCATCCTGGTTTCTAAAGAGCATTCTGGATATACTTCTCCCAAAACAGATTTGTTTGTTCTTTTGGCAGTCCATGGCACTTTGAATATTCTTCTCCAACACCATTAACTCA
>NW_006408566.1:19407343-19425998 GCF_000296735.1 Chrysochloris asiatica
AAACTACCAGCTGTTCTGCAGGAGAAAGATGAGGCTTTCTGCTCCTGTAAAGATTTACAGCCTCAGAAACCCTATACAGGGTTGCTATGAGTCGGCACTGACTCCATGGCACATAACCAACACTAACAACAACATTCTGTCTTATTCATTGTCCAACTGTCACATGCATATGAGATGAATGAAAATGTCATGACTTGGATCAGGCACCTTGTGTAATAGGCAAGAAGTCAAGTCAGACAAATGGAATACATGCTACACATAAATTTGTTGTTGTTGTTAGATGCCATCAAGTCAGTACCGACTCAAATCAACCCTAAACACAACAGAATAAAACACTGCCTGGTCCTGGGACAACCTCACAATCATTGCTGTGTTTGAACTTATTGGTGTTGCTGCTGTGCCAATCCATCATGCTAGGGGTCTTCTTATTTTTCTCTGACCCTCCACTTTACCAAACATGATATCCTTCTCCAGGGACTGGTTTTTTCTGACAGTATGTCCGAAGTATGAGAGATGAAGTCTGGCCTCCTGACTTCCAAGGAGACTCTGGCTGTACTTCTTCCAACACACATCTATTGGTTTTTCTGGCCGTCCATGGTCCTTTCAATATTCTCCTCCAACACCTTAAACCAAATCTTTTCTCTGTCTACATGGATGTTGTTTATTGGTCCAGTGGTGAGGATTTTTGCTTTCTTTACATTGAGGTGCAACTTTCACATGCATATGAGGCTATTGAAGATACCATTGCTTGGGTCAATCTCACCTTAGTCCTCAAACTGACATCTTTGCTCTTGAAAGCTTTAAAGAAGTCTTGTGTAGCACATTTGCCTGATGTAATACATCTTTTGATTTCTTGACTGCTGCTTCTATGAATGTTGATTGTGGATCCAAGTAAAATGCAATCTTTGAACTTCAATTGTTTTTCCATTTATCATGATGCTATTTACTGGACCAGTGGTAAGGATTTTTGTTTACTTTGTACTGAGGTGCAACCCATACCAAGGACTGTGGTCCTTGATCTTCATCAGTAAGTATTTTAACTCCTCTCTGCTTTCAGCAAACAAGGTAGTATCATCTGCATATCACAAGTTGTCAATGAGTCTTCCTGCAATCCTGATGCCACGTTCTTCTTCATAAAATCCAGCTTCTCAGATTATTTTCTTAGCATTTAGATTGAATAAGTATGGTGAAAGAATGCAATCCTGACAAGCACCTTTCTTGATTTTAAACTATTCAGTGATCTCTTGCTCTGTTCAACAACTGCCTATTGGTTTGAACAACAACCCAATTAAGTGTTCTGAAATATCCCTGTCAATGTACTGTTACAGCCATTTTTTAACTGTCTTTAGAAAAGTTTTACTTGCATGTAGAATTAATGATATTATTAGATGATTTTTTTCATTCTATTGGATCACCTCTTTTTGGAATGAGTACAAATATAATATGGATCTCTTCCAATCAGTTGGCAGAGATGATTGAGTGCCTCCAGTGCTTCATCAGTTTGTTAAAAGATTACATTTCATAGTCCATCAATCCCTGGATCCTTGATCTTTGGCAATTCCTTCAATGCACCTAGGACTTCTTCCTTCCATACCATTGGTTCTTGAAATGGTTGTACATCAACCATTTCTGTTTGGTACAGTAACTCTGTGTATTCTTTCCTTTTTTAAAATGCTTTCTGCATATTTAAATATTTTGCTCATAAAACACTTTAATACTGCAAGTCAAGGATTGAGTTTTTTCTTCAGTTCTTTCAGTTTGAGAAATGTTGAGCATATTCTTCCCTTTTGATTTTCTAAGTCCAGGTCTTTGCATATTATAACACTTGACTTGTCTTCTAAAATAGCTCTTTGAAATTTTCTGTCCAGCTCTTTAAACTCCTCATTTCTGCCATTTGCTTTAGCATCTCTATGCTATAAATTCCAGGCTCTTCTGACATCTGTTTTGGTCTTTTCCTTTTTTCTTGTCCTTTTAATGACCTTTTTCTTTCTTCCTATATGATATTGATGACATCACATAACTCTTTTGGTATTCATCCATTAGCATCTAAATGCAACAAATCTGTTCTTGAGATTACCTCTAAATTTGGGTGGGATACGTTTGTGATCATATTTTGGGTCTCATATGAGCAATTGATGGATGCTCTGTTCCACAGTTTGTCACTGGCCTTATTTTGACTGATGACATGGAGCTTTTCCCCTATCTCTTTCCACAGATGTAATCAATTTGATTCCTGTGTATTTCTTCTGGTAAGGTCTATGTGTATAGTTGTATTTTATGTTGCTTTATAAAAGCATTTACAATGAAGAAGTCAATGGTCTTGAAAAAGTCTGTCATGAAATCTCCAGCATTTTTTTCTATCACTCAGGCTATATTTTCCTACCACCAATCCTTCATGTTTGTTTCCAGCCTTTGCTTTGCAATCACTTGCAATAATCAATATATCTTGATTGCATGTTTGATCAATTTCAGACTGAAGAATTTGTTGTTGTTGTTGTTAGGTGCCATCAAGTCTGTACCCAATCATAGTGACCCTATGCACAACAGAACAAAACACTACCTAATCCTGGGCCAACCTCACTATAGTTGCCACGCTTAAGCCCATTGATGCTGCCACTTGGCCAATCCATCTCACTGGGGGTTTTTCTTTTGTTCTCTGATCCTCCACCTTACCAAACATGATATCCTTCTCCAGTGACTTGTCCTTCCTGACAGTAAGTCCAAAGTATGAGAGACAAAGTTAGGCCATCCTGGCCTCTAAGGAGTACTCTGGCTGCACTTCTTCCAACACAGATCTGTTGGTTCTTTTGGCAGCCTATGGCGCTTTTAATATTCTACTCCAACACCATAACTCAAAAGCATCAACTCTTCTATGGTCTTCCTTATTCACTGTCCAGCTCTCACATGCATATGAGGTTTTGAAAATACTATGGCTGGGGTCAGGTTCACCTTAATCCTCAAGCTGACATCTTAGCTCGTAAACACTTTAAAAAGATCTTGTGAAGCAGATTTGCCTAAAGCAATACATTGTCAGATTTCTTGACTGCTGCTTCCATGAGTGTTGATAGTTGATCCAAGAAAAACGAAGTCTTTGACAACTTGAATCTTTTCTCCATTGATAAGAGTGTTGTTTATTGGTCCAATGGTGAGGATTTTTGTTTTCTTGACATTGAGATGCAATCCATACCAAAGACTGTGCTGTTTGATCTTCATCAGTAGATGTTTTAAGTCCTCTTCACTTTCAGCAAGCAAGGTTGTATCATCTGCATATCGCAGATTGTTAATGAGTCTTCCTCCAATCCTGATGTCACGTTTTGCTTCATAGAACCCAGCTTCTCAGATTATTTGCTCAGCATACAGGTTGAATAAGTATGGTGAAAGAATACAAACTATTTGCACACCTTTCTTAATTTTAAACCATTCAGTGGTCCCGTGTTCTCTTAGAACAACTGCTTCTTGGTCCAGGTACAGATTCCTCATGAGTACAATTAACTGTTCAGGAATACTCATACTTCACAATGTTTGAAATTGAAGAATTGGTAGAATTCTTCAATTTCATCATCACTGACTTCAGTAGTTGTTTTGTAAATTTGAACAATAGTTGTATTAACTGGTCTTCCTTTTGTTGTTGTTGTTGGGAAGTGCCATCAAGTCACTTCCTACCCATAGCGACCCTGTATAGGGTTTCTGAGGAACGACTGGTGAGCTTGAACTGCCAACCTCACAGTTCAAACAGCTTTGCAATCTGGCATATTAATCCACAGTGCCACACCAGGAATCTGGTCTTCCTTTTAGGTGTATGGATATTACCCTGTCACAGACAGCATTATACTTCAAGATGGATCCTGAAATGTTCTTTTTGATGATGAATGTAATGTCATTCTTCCTCAATTTGTCATTCATGGCACAGTAAACCATAGGATTGTCAGATTCAAACTGGCCAGTACCAGTCCATTTCAGCTCACTAATGCCTAGGATAAAAGGAACTCTGGTAGCACAGTGGTGATGAGTCAGGCTACTAATCTTAAGGTCAGCAGTTTGAAACTACCAGCTGTTCTGAGGGAGAAAGATGAGAATTTTTACTCCGATAAAGATTTACAGCCTCAGAAACCCCATGAAGTGTCTCTTTGAGTTGGAATCGGCTCCACAGCACATACCGACCACCACCTCCAATGCCTAGAATATCAATCTTTATGCCTTCCATTTCATTTTTTGACAACTTCCAATATTCCTAGATTCATAATTCATCCATCCCATGTTCTGATTATTAATGAATGTTTAAAGCTGTTTCTCTTCATTTTGAGTTGTGACCCATCAGCACATGAAGGTCCTGAAAGCTTTTCTCCATATGCATCAACTCTACTTTGAGGAGGCAGCTCTTCCCTGTTCATATTCTGAATGGCTTTCAACCTGAAAGACTCGTCTTCCCACACTAGATTTGACAATAAACTGGTTCTATTAATAATGCTTCAGTATCCAATATTCTGGTGCTATCTGTGTTCCAGTGTTAGTCATAAAGTTTTCAGTGACTAAACATTCAGAAGTAGTCTGCCTCTCCTTCTTCCTAGTTTGTCTTAGTTTGAAAGCTCAGTTGAAACTTGTGCATCATGGGTGACCCCCATGTTGGTATTTAAAACACCAGTGGCATGCATAGCTTCCAGCATTACAGTAATATGCAAGGCACCACGGTACAACAGATTGACAGATGAATGATATGTGTTATGTTTTGTGTTTTTTCCCATTTTACCTAAAATGAAATTTAATTCCAGAGAAGTCCTTATGTGTCCAAGTCACAGAGCTGGTAAACTGGCAATATGGAGCTGAAATCAGGTCTCCTAATGTTAAATCATTCAATTATTTATTCACTTACCCTCTGATCCAAGGAGCTCTGGTAACATGGTGGTTACGAGTTGGGCTGCTAACCTCAAAGTCAGCAGTTCAAAACCACCAGTGATTCTGCAGAAGAAAGATGAGGCTTTCTGCTCATCTATACAGGTTTGTTATGGGTCAGAACCTACTTGAGAGCACTTAATAATAACAACCCTTTGATCCATCAAAACTCCCTACTCTCTGCAAGGCCTCTTGCTAAGCCCTGGATATTTACAGATTAGTAGAAAAGATGGTCATGTAAGTATGTTTCACCATACGTGTGATGAGTAAAATCATGGAAATGAGTACAAAAACAAAAGCAGCTTGGAATACTTACCTGTAAGGACCAAAGAAAGAAGACTTCATAAAGAAATGACTGCATAGGTAGTTTTGAAAGTCCTAAGCAATAAACCAAACGTTGAGGGTTCAAACCCACCCATTGGCTCTACAGGAGAAAGACCTGGCAATCTGTGTCATAAAGTTTGTTGTTGTTGTTGTTGTTGTTGTGTGCTGTGGAGTCGGTTCCAACTCATAGTGACCCTGCACAGCGTTTCCAAGGCTGCAAATCTTTACGGGAGCAGAAAGCTTCATCTTTCTCCCACAGGACAGCTGGTAGTTTTGAACTGCTGACCTTGAGATTAGCAGCCCGATTTGTAACCACTACGCTACAGACTCTGGTAGCGTAGTGGTTACGAATCGGGCTGCAAACCTTAAGGTCAGCGGTTCGAAACTACCAGCCGCTCCGCGGGAGAAAGATGAGGCTTTCTACTCCCCTAAAGATTTACACCCTTGGAAACCCTGTACAGGGTCGCTATGGGTCAGAACCGACTCCACGGCACTTAACAACAACGCTACAGACTAAGAAAAAAACTCTGTAGGGTGTTCTATTTTGTCACGTGAGGTTGCTATAAATCAGAATCTACTCAATAATGCCTAATAATAGGGGGATTTGAGGTTGAAACTGGATGTTTCCTATTATATGACTCTATTGACTAGACAATAGAGGCACAAGCTTATTGACTTTGCCATGGAATTTTGCTAACTAAAATCTTCCCATCCAATTGATTAAGCCCTACCAATAGGAACTTCTTGCCACAATGACCCATTTGTAGCAAACAATTTCTCTAGTAACTGATAGAGAATTAAGATCCTAGGTTAGGAGGGGACCAAGTGTTGGGAATAGCCAGGAGCAACCATAATAGTCGGCACCCAAGAAATATTTTCTGAGCATCAGACAAGTACTCATTTGGCGAGGTCAGTGGGACAGGCTCCTATTCATGGATCATAGATAACAATCACACTGAGCAGATCCAGGACTGTTCTGGGCCATACCTGCAGCTGGTATCTGGAGCAGGATCAAGGCATATGTGGTTTCTTTTCTACTTCCAGCCTCTGACCACTGCTCCATGAGAAAGATAAGATTCCTGCCTACTAGCCAGGGAACAGACCTTTCCATTCTTGGGTAACTCTCTTCATCTTTGTAGTTCAGTTTACCTCCAGAGAAAACAAGATTGATAGTGTGATTAAAGTTTGTGCTTTCATCATAATAACCTACCTGGGATAGCATCTGGGGAGCTCTAAATCCCCAACAGATTTCTATCAAATGCTTGGCCTATAGGGAGTTTGTTGTTATAATGAGTTTACAACAGATAGAGCAGTATTATGGAAATAATAAAAATAGATGTGCAAGTTGTTTGTTTGTGTTTTTAATTTATAAAATACTTTAGAAATCTTGGTGCTTTTTTTTTTCCCTTTAGGACATTAATTCATTGTACATGAAGAAAATTTGTAGACAACTATAATAGACAGTTCAAACCCTTGGAATCTCTATACAAGGTCACTATGAGTCAGAACCGAATTAACAACACTTAACAACAACATAATAGAGATAGACCTATAGATAGATCTATATATAGAGAGATAGTTGCTGTTGAGTCAACTCTGGCCCCTAGCATGTACAACAACATAATAAAATGCTACCGGCTCCTGTGTCAGCCTCATGACCACTGGTGTGTCGGAGTCCATCACTGTTGGAGGCCAGAATCAGACCCCGATACATCACTACAGCTCCTTCACCAAAGCAATTGATCACTCCTGATGAAATAACCAAAGTCAGTGAGTTGGTCAATGATGTATAAGGTTTTCATTGACTTGTTTTCAATAGATTACAGACCTCTCTTCCCAGTCAGTCTTAGTCTGGAAGCTCTACTGAAACCTGCCCACTACAAGTGGTCCTGCTGGTATGTGATAAGCTAATAGGATAGCCTCCAGAATCACAGCAACATGCAAGCCATCTCAATGCAACCAACTAACAGACAGGGGATGGCTGAATGTAGTGACCTTGGATAGGATTTCCAAGGATATCTAAACTACCAAATCCTCATTATTTGTGTGAGGGCCATAGTATTCCTAAGAAACAAATGATCATACTGAGGCAGGGTGAATTTACAAGTTAATCACTCCAAGACATGTAGCTAGGTAAGACCTCAGTTGAATCAGAAACTTACTTTACCATCATAGACAAATATGCATACCCATAGTCCAAAGATCTAAATTATCCAAGCACATATACATATATAAATCAGAAACTCATTTTACTATCATAGACAAACCATAGTCAAGATTAAAATTATCTTTCACAAGGAAATATCTTCAAATATGAGCAAATTGCCAATGTTCACAAGTAGAGACTAGTTCCTAAACTGTCTCTCAAGGAACTGGTGTCTAATGGCAGGAACAAAGACATGCACAAAAATACCATAAGTTAAAGTCTAAAGCATTAAGGCCTTTAGCTTGAAACAGGTGGAGTATCAGTAAGAGCCAGACTTCTGATTTCTGGTCCAGCATGTAAAGAATAAGAAAAAAATACTTGCTCAAAACAAGAAAAAAATAGACAACTAAAAATCAGCAACTCTTCTTAAATCAGAGACTTGAGGTCACAAGGTGAACTACTGCCCCCAAAACTAAAGACACAGACAAGCTTTTTAAAGTGTTGAAGAGCAAAAGATGTCAGCTTGAGGACTAAGGTATGTCTGACCCAAGCCATGGTATCTTTAATAACTTCATATGTATGCGAAAGCTGCACAGTGAATAAGGAAGACCATAGAAGAATTGATGCTTTTGAGTTATGGTGTTGGAGAAGAATATTGAAGGTACCATGGGCTGCCAAAAGAACCAATAGATCTGTGTTGGAAGAAGTACCGTCAGAGTGCTCCTTGAAGGCCAGGATGGCCAAACTTCATCTCTCATACTTCGGACATATTGTCATGAGAGACCAGTCACTGGAGAGGAATATCATGTTTGATAAGGTGGAGGGTCAGAGAAAAAGAGGAAGACCCCCAGAGAGGTGGATTAGCAAAGTGGTAGCATCAATGGGCTCAAGCTTGGCAACATTTGTGAGGTTAACCCAGGACTGGGCAGTGTTTCATTCTGTTGTGCATAAGGTCACTATGAGTTGGCACTGACTCTATGGCACCACCAACAAAACCACTTACTGGAAGTAGAAGCCATATCTGGACCCAGCTTCTGGTAGAAATATTTAAAGCATAACTGACTAAGCTAAAAGCTCTTAGAATTCCAGTCTTGGGGGAGAGGAAGAGAGAACCCTTTCATGGTTTTTGTCTCTCAGAGCCCCACCAGGGGCAGAGACTCCTAACAACTTGCAAACTGATATGGACACATGTACCATATTTTGAAAAGCAGTCATTTATATGATGCCAAGGACTCCTAGTATGATGCTGTAGTATCAACACTAGACTGTCAATCACAAGGTTGGCAGTTCAAAACTACCAGCCACTCCTTGGAAACCCTCCACAACATCACTATAAGTCGGAACTGACTCCACAGCACTTAACAACAAATATGATTCCAAAGACCTTGTTATCTTGAAATCTCAGAATGACTGGGCAAATTAATTAATTGGCAGATGTTGTCAAACATTTAATAATGATGATAATGATAATATTTATCTCAAGCAGTTACTAGTGATCATTAAGAGCTAATCTCTCCAATCAAGAGACAGATATGGGTAGTAAGGGAGACAAACCAGTGCTCACCTCAGTTCATTTTGTTCATGGCTTGACTGGAGCAAGAGGAGGGATCTTTGGTGATGGAAAACAGCTCTGGAAGTCACATGTCCTGGGTATAATCCCTTCCCCTCGATTTACTATTCATATGATTTGGGCTAAGTGACCACACATCTCAGAGCCTTGATTCCCTTATCCAAACACAAGAAGCCCTCTGACACTTGTGGTTATTATTTTATATGAATGATGGCTCTTTGTGGTATCAAAGGAATAAAATGGAGCGCTGGAGTGATTTGTCAGCTCTGAGAAAAGTTGTGAGGAGAACCCTTATTAAAAGGCCTCAGGGGATCTCTCTGATGGAGAAGATCTGAGGGAAATGGTCAGTCTGGAAGGCACAACAGAGCTGCTTTCATTTCAAAAGAGCTCTGGGAGTGAGAAAGAACCCTGGTAGTACTGTGGGTTAAGCACTGGGCTGCTAACAGAAAGGTCAATGACTCCAACCTACCACTAACTGCTCTGTGGGAGAAAGATGGGGCAGTCTGTTTCCATAAAGATTTACAGACTCGGTGACCTGAAGAAGCAGTTCTGTTCTGTCCTATAGGGTCACTCTGAGTCAGAATCAACTCGAAGGCAATGGGAGCCTGGAGAGGGGGATCCTAGCATCATGTCAAAATGGGCTAGGTGGTCTATAGGTATTTTCTGTCTGTGCCTTTTGTTGTTGTTACTTGTTGTTAAGTCAACCCCGACTCATGGCAACCCCATGAACAGAACTGAAATGCTTCCCAGTTCTGCATTATTCCCATGATAGGATTTTGTGACCCATAGGGTTTTCATCGACTGGTTTGCAGAAGTAGATTTCCAAGTAAATCCATGACACAACTTTCTGCTTAGGAAACAGCCTCCTCAAATCTTAAGTTAGCTTAAGCATTTGCGGAAGGACAGCTTAGAGGATATCAATCAGTTCCTGAGAACTATTAAAAATGGCAGAGTGAATACTGAAAAGTATCCCTAATATTCCTTTACTTGTCTAGCCCTGTATAGTGGCTGCATAGGAAACATCTTTGAATCGACACCATGGCACATAACCAACCAACCATGAAACATCTTCACATGCTGCCTCCCCCTCAGCTCTGGGAGATAAGTATCATTCTTTACCTCCATTTACAGAGGAAGAAGGAAAGGCTCAGAGAGGTTCATGTTCAATAAAGAATTCACTTGCAGTTAAGTTAGAGACCTGAGGATCAAAACCAAATCATCTGATTCCTGATCCTAAACTTTCCTCTCTACCCACACCCAGCTTCTTCCCCACCATCTCTGAGACTCAATGTCCTCATCCTCTACAACCATCAAGCTCCAACACCAGGTTGCTTGTGAGGGTAAAGTTTTGACCAGTTAGAATTAATTCTGCTTTTCTTTTCTTGCTTCTTTCCTTTAGCCTTAAAGGTTTAGTGAATAGCTGTATGTTCCAGGCACAGATTAGGACAGTCAGTTGGGATGCCAAATGAATAATACACAGTCTTTGACTTCACAGAGCTGCCAGTCAGCCTGGAGGATGCAGAGAAGTACACAAATTACAAAGTGTGCCAATAGTGCAAAAATAGAAATGCATACCAGAGATGTTGTTAAGTGCTGAGGAGTCCATTCGGACTCAGAGCTACCCTGTATAGGGTTTCCAAGGAGCAGCTGGTGGATGTGAACCATTGACCTTATGGTTTTCAGTCCAGTGCTTACCCTACAGATCTACACCAGAGGTGGTTACTATTGTCGCTAAGTGCCACTGAGTCGCTTGCAACTCATGGTGAGGTAAGAGTGATTCATTCAGGTGGGAAAGTGGCGTAGTTAAAGAAAGTTTACTGGAGGAGATGAAATCTAAACTAGGTTAGAAGAAAGACTTGCAGTTCACCCTGCCAAGAAGAGATGGGGGAGGAGGGTGTTAGGATGGCTCGGGAGGGAGGGAGAGAGTGTTCCAGGGAAAGAAGAGAGGATTTATTAAGGTGTGGATATTTGAAACAGTATGGTATATTCAATGATCTGGGACTAGTAATGCTGGAATGTCATGGTACCAATCTGAGTGGTAAGAAATGAGGCTGGAGAGGTCAACAGGGGTGAACAGAAAGACCTTTTGCTAACTGAAGGAGCTTTGATTTTATATCTGATGCAATGGGGAGTTTCTAAAGTCTATAAACCCAAGAGTAACATCACCAGGGTTCTAGAACTAGCACTTGTATAGAAGAACATAGAATAGATAGAAGGGACAAGACAGGCTATTTTCTGTAGCCCCCCTCCGTACCCCTCTATCCATTCTCAACCCTTGCTCTGTGCTCCAGGAGTCTGGCTCCTGCCGGTTGCATCTTCTCAGCTGTCTTGAACCAGGTGTCTGGGTTCCACCAATAGGAAGCACCAGTGAGGAGGAGGAAAGAGGGTAGAGAGAATGATGCATTATTTCTTCCTTGTTTCCTCCCTGCTCCACAGAGCCTCTCTAGGATGTCTCACAAGATATCCCCTCCTCAATGGTCCCAATTCTCACTGGGCTCTAACAACTCCATTTCTCTCCCTTGTCCCTTCAGTCCCTTCCAACTGTTGCTAGTCTTCAACATCTTCTGTTTATTCCATTAACCCTGCCCAAACTTCTCTATGTAGGTTCTACATTAGTGTCTCTTCATTTAAACCATGTGAGGTGAATTTGACTTCCTGTCATGGGGTCAAGGTTAGATGGAGACTTGGAGGAGATTAGGGATTACTACAATAATCTGGGGAGGCCTGGTGTGGCGCTGTGGGATAAAGCCCTAGACCGCAAGGTTGGTTTCAACCACAAGGTCAGCAGTTCAAACTCACCAGTCACTCCTTGGAAATCCTATGCAGGGTTGCTATGAGCCAAAATCAACTTGATGGCACTTACAACAACAGCAACAATACCGTAATCTGGAGAGAAGTACAAAGGCAATGAAGG
Organism: Chrysochloris asiatica; assembly: GCF_000296735.1. Classification (NCBI taxonomy): domain Eukaryota; kingdom Metazoa; phylum Chordata; class Mammalia; order Afrosoricida; family Chrysochloridae; genus Chrysochloris; species Chrysochloris asiatica. The sequence continues at coordinate 19,419,188 of NW_006408566.1, forward strand.
TGAAGAAGAGGCAGCAGAGTGAAGAATCTTTTCAAAGGGGAAGCCAAAGTTCTTGATTTCTGCTTGTGCAGTGTCTCCAGGAGAGGGAGGGTGTCTCAGCGTCTCCTAGGGCAGTCATCACAAAACACTACAAAGTGCATAGCTTTAATGAACGGAAATCTATTTTCTCACAGTGCTAAGGGATAAAAGTCCAAATCAGAGTCTTGGCCATGTCCACTCCTAATGGGAGCCTGTTTCCAAGTTTCTGGTAACTGTCGGCACTCCTTGGCACTCCTTTGCTGCTTATAAATGCATCTGCTTCTGTCATCATATGATGTGCCCCTTCCCCGCCCCCCCCCCCCATGTGTCTGACTCTGACTCTCTGCGCCTGTTTTTCCTGTTTGTAAGACACCACTCAGAAGGGATTAGGTTTAGGACCTAAGTAACATAACCAAATGAAATGAACCCTTCTTTCCAAACAGGGTCACATCCAAGATTAGGATTTCAACATATATTTTGGTGGAAGATATTCGATACATTGGCAGAAGATATTCAATCCACACTTCAGACATATTATTCAGGAGAGACCTGCCTCTGGTAAAATGGAAGGTCAGTGAAAAAGGAGACTTCTAATGAGATGGGTAGGAGCTCTGGTAGCGTAGTGGTTATGAATCGGGCTGCAAACCACAAGGTCAGCAGTTTGAAACTACCAGCTGTTCTACAGGAGGAAGATGAGGCTTTCTGCTCCCATAACGATTTACAGCCTCGGAAACCCTGTACAGGGTCACTATGAGTCGGAACCGACTCCCTGGCACATAACAACAACAACAACAATGAGATGGGTTGACACAGTGGCAGCAGCAATGGGTTCAAGTGTAACAACAATTGTGAGGATGGTGCAGGACCGGGCAGTGTTTCGTTCTGTTGTGCACCGGGTTGCTGAGTTGGAACTGATTCACTGGCACTTCACAGCAACAACAACATTCTATTGAAAACAGAAGATACAGAGAAAGGATTTCTGGCTTGAGAGACTGAGTGGGTGGAGATGACATTCCCTGAAATGGGGAATTCAGAAGCAAGTCCCTGTGAATTGATGAGGTCACTTTGGAAGAGCTGAGTTTGAGGTGCTTGTGGAACATCAGAAGAGTCCAGGAAGCAGGTTATCCACCAGCCTGCTCTAGCCATTCAGTCAAGGCACCAGCCACACAGAGCTGATAGAATTATTCAGACAGCAGAGCAATGCACTGCATTTGTCCTAATCTCTTTCTGTTCCTCCAAAATTGATAATTACTGATGTATAGAGAAGTAGAGTTATAGTAGAACAAAATCTCACAGAAGACTCTGTTCAGAGGCCTCCTTCCTGCCTTATACCTTGTACCTTGATAATTTTCCCCACTCTAAAAATTATAGGGATTTGTTTTTCAAATCCACAAATTTCCCTGGCTTTTTATTTAGTCATTCCTATTTTTCACCACCAGATTGTTTGCTGGGGAAAAGAACAAAAACAGCAACAGATGTCTTTGTTTTGGGGTTTTGCAAAACTCTCTGGTTAAGATAACACTTTCAATTAAAGAAATTATATCATCCAAATACCATATGCCAACAAGCCCTCATTTGCAAAAATCACCTGCTTTCAGAAATTGTTTGAAGAGTCATCCCTACCCGTCACTCAGTAGCTCAGTGGGCATCTAAATGGTCCCCTTCTCTCCTCTCTGGCTTCTGAAAGCTTCGGTTCAGAAAGCTTAACTCAAGAGGAACCATCTAGGATTTGTCCTCAGAGGTTTGCAGGCATTCACCACCGATCCTCTGGTTCCATTTCTCCCGCCCCCCCCAAACACACACGCATGCATGAACATGCACACATATACACATATGTGTCTTGTGTTATTCATATTATATCATGGCCTGGCACACTTTAGGTAGCAAATGATTATGTAATAAATTAATTCATTTCTTCTTTCCTATCTTCCTTCCCCTTTCTAGATTTTTATTTCTTCCACAGCACCACATTTTCTTGAAAGGCAGTATGCCACTGGCTGCTAAGCACTGATGATACAAAGATGATTAAACAGCTTCCTTGTCTTCAGGTACCTCAAAGTCTAGAGGAAAGATGGACAAGTAAAAAGAGAGTTCTGATCCCCAGAAGAGTTTTTAATGGGCAAGAGCCAATCTTAATTCCTTTGGTAACCCCTCTTCTACACAGTACCAGGAAATCAATAGGCATTGTTGAGTAGATATTTGCTGAGTGAAGTATGTCCTTCCCAGACAAACTGTGTGCTAGTTTCCTGGTGCTGCTATAACAGAAAGATCACAAGGGAATGACTTTAAAGACAACATAAATTTATTTTCTCACAGTTCTGGGAGTTAAAAGTTCAAATCAGGGTCTCAGCCATATCAATTCCTTCTATGGGCTTCTATTCTAGTTCCTGTGTCTGTCAGTCATCCTTGGCAATTCTTGCCATTCTTTATCATTCCTTGACATAATGTGGAGTTCCTTGGTGTTTCTTGGCATTTCTCTCCCCACTCCACCCCCACCCCATATGTGTCTCTGTGTCTAATTCTGCTCTTTTAATAACAGAAGTGATTAGGGTTAGGGCCCACCAGGCTCTGGTTTGACCTCACTAACAAAAGAAAACTCCTATTTCCAACAGGGTCATATTTGCCAGTACCAGAGACAGGATTTCAACAAATATTTGAGAGGTGAAATGGACAATTCAATCCAGAACACTGCAAAAGCACTGGGGAAACCATGCTAAAATGCGTGAGCAGAAAGATTCGTTGAGAAAGTGGAATAGAACACATACCCACCCACTGCCGTTGAGTCAATTCTGACATACACTGACCTTTAGGATAGAGTAGAGCTGCTCCTTGGGACTTCCAAGACTGTAAATCTTTACAGAAGCAAACTGCTCCACATTTCTCCAATGAAACAGCTAGTGGATTTGAACCACTGACCTTGAGATTAGGGTTCCTGGGGTATATACATGTGCTAAAAAAGAATTGGGAAGTCCTGCTGGGATGAAGAAACACCAATAAAGCCACAGAGGCAGAACAGTGCTTATGAAGTGACTGTCAAGGGTGAACAATCCAGTTTGGACAACATCAGAGGCGGAACCTGGGACAGAAGACATGAGCTTCATTGTAGATGACCTTGAACGCCTGTTTAGAGTCCAGATTTAGTTAGATCTGGGGGGACAGTGAAATTACATCTAGTCCAGCTGAAACTTACTGTAATAAACTCAAGCCTCTCTTCTCTGTGTTGTGGCTACTAGAGGAAAGTCTGTTCATCCTACTTGTCTGAAAGTAACCATTGAAATGGAATATTCTGGTGGGCACAATACATCTGCCCATCCAGATGTAGCCCCATGCTTATTCATCCAGGACATCTCCACTGTCCCAGGAGGCTTCACTTAAAGAGAACATGCCAGATATGGAAGGAAAGAAAGAGAGAAGGAAGGGAAGGGAAGGGAAGGGAAGGGAAGGGAAGGGAAGGGAAGGGAAGGGAAGGGAAACAGAACACAAATCACTTTCTTGCTCTCTAAACCCCCATCTGGGTTTGGCAATGGGAAGCACCATTGAGAGAGGGAAGTTGGGGTATTTAGTCCCCTGACTCTTCTCTGTTAGGTTACTGTGGCATCATTTCATATCTCTGCCAAAGGCTACTGTCCTAGTGTGGCACTGTGGAATAAAGCATTAGACCACAAGGTCAGTTTGAACCTCAAAGTCAGCAGTTCAAACCCACCAGATGCTCCTTAGAAACCCTATACAGGATTGCTTTAAGTCGGAACTGACTCAACAGCACCTAACAACAACAACAACAAAAACCAAAGATCACAGCTTCCAAAAGTTGCACGTTTCTATATAGCTATGGTATCCTCATTCTATAACGGCTCACCTCTTTGCCCCTAGGAATGGTAAAAAATGTTCCCTGCTGTTGCTAAACATAGGATCCAGCATCCTACTCATTCTTTTCTCTAATTTGTCTTGTTATTTGCCTTCAAGTTAGTTCCAACTCAGAGTGACCCTATGCACAACAGAATGAACAAAACATAGTTCGGTCCTGTCTATCCTCACAAGGGTTATTTGAGTCCATTGTTGCTGTCACTGTCAATCCACCTTGTTAGGGATCATCCTCTTTTTTGTTGATCCTCCACTTTTCCAAGCAATGATGTCCTTCTCCAGGTAATGGACCCTCCTCATATATGTCCAAAGTATGAGAGACAAAGTCTCGCCATTCTAGCTTCTAAGGAGCACTCTAGCTACACTTCTTCCAAGACACATTTGTTTGTTCTTCTTGCAATCTATGGGACTTTCAATATTCTTCACCAATACCATAACTCCAATACCTCAATTCTTCCACAGTCTTCCTTATTCATTGTCCAACTTTTACATATATATGAGGTGATCGAAAATATCATGGCTTGAGTCAGATCTTTGCTCTTTTACATTTTAAAGAGGTCTACTAATGCAAAGGAGCTCTGGTAGCATGTTGTTGTTGTTGTTGTTGTTAAGTGCCATCGAGTCGGATCCGACCCATAGCGACCCTGTACAGGGTTTCCGAGGCTGTAAATCTTTACGGGAGCAAAACGCCTCATCTTTCTCCCGCGGAGCGGCTGGTAGTTTCGAACTGCTGACCTTAAGGTTCGCAGCCCGATTCGTAACCACTACGCTAAGTGGTTACGAATCGGACTGCTAACCTCAAGGTTGGCAGTTTGAAACTACCAGCGGTTCTGCAGGAGAGAGATGAGGTGTTCTGCTCCCGTAAAGACTTACAGCCTTGGAAACCCTGGGCAGGGTCAATATGAGTCGGAACTGACTCCATGGTACTTAATAACAACAACAACAAAGCAATATTCCATGAGTGTTGATTGGGGGCCCAAGTGAAATTGAATCTTTGGCAACTTCTATATTTTTTCCGTTTATCATGATGTTACTTATTGGTCCAATTGTGAGGGTTCTCATTTGCATTACATTGAGATCGAATCCATACTGAAGGCTGTAATCTTTGATCTTCATAAGTAAGTACTTCAAGTCCTGTTTGCTTCCAGCAGGTAAGATCATGTCATCTTTCTCCAATCCTGATGTCATGCTCTTCTTCATATAATCCAGTTTCTCAGCTTATTTGCTTGGCATACGAATTGAATAAGTATGGTGAAAGGATACAACCCTGACTCACACCTTTCCTAATTTTAAACCAAGCAGTATCCCCTTGTTCTATTCTTAATTGACTCTTAACTTTTATGTCCAGGTTCCTCATGAGCACAAAGAAGTGTTCTGGAATTCTCATTCTTTGCAATGTTATCCATAGTTTGCTATGATCCACACAGTCGAATGCCTTTGCATAGTCAATAAATCACAAGTAAACATCTTTCTGGTGTTCTCTGCTTTCAGCAAAGATCCATCTAACGTCACCAATGATATTCCTCATTCCACATGCTCTTCTGAATCCAGCTTGAATTTCTGGCAGCTTCCCTGTGGATGTACTGCTGCAACCATTTTTTAATTATCTTCAGAAAAAATTTACTTGCATGTGCTATTAATGATATTATTTGATTACCTTCACATTCTGTCAGGTCACCATTCTTTGGTATGGGCAAAAATATGGATCTCTTCCAATCTGTTTTTGACCAGGTAGTTGCCTCCCAAATTTCTTGGCATAGACTAATGAATGCCTCTAATGCTACATCAATTTGCTCAGACATTTCAGTTGGTATTCCATCCATTTCTGGAACCTTATTTTTCACTTTAAATGCAACTTGGGCTTCTTTCTTGATCATTTGCTACCTCTTGAAATGAATGAATATCGACCATTTTTTTGTAGTACAGTGACTTTTTGTATTCTTTCCATCATCTTTTGATGCTTCCTGAGTCATTCAATATTTTGCCCATAGCATCCTTCAATGTTGCAACCTGAACCTTGAATTTTTTTTTTCCCAGTTCTTTCAGGTTAAGAAATGCTGAGCATGTTCTTCCCTTTTGGTTTTCTAACTCCAGGTCTTTGCACATTTTCATTATAATATTTTACATTATAATATTTTACATGTCTTATCAAGCTGCCCTTTGAAATTTCTGTTCAGCTCTTTTACTTCATCATTCTTCCTAGTCACCTTAACTTCTTCTCTACACTCAAAAGCAAGTTTTAGAGTCTCTTCTGATATCCATTTTGGTCTTTTGTTTTCTTTCCTATCTTTCTAATGACCTTTTGCTTTCTTCATGTTTGATGTTCTTAATGTTGTTTTTAAATGGAAGTTTGGATAGCAATTATGTAGTAGACTATATAAGGTAGTTGTAACTTTTAAACAAGATGTTATTAAGCACCATTGAGTCAGTTGTGACTTACAGTGACACTGTATAGGGTTTCCGAAGAGCAGCTGGTGAGTTTGAACTGACCACCTTGTGGTTCAAACTGTAAACAAGATAGTATTCATATAAATCCCAGATTAGAACAAGTGCCTGATAAGGAATCAGCTTATTTTACACAGAAAGCATATATGTATATGTAACATGTTCAGAGATGTACTCAGATCAATAGGGAAAACTCACAAGGCCTTATGACCTCAATGACCTTTTTTCTCTTAGAAATCACTGTTTGAAAATGCAAATCTGTGCAAGCATACATGTAATTTCTCATCAATTAAATTAAATTTCCAGTGTTTGAAGCTTCCTTTTAAAATTGTTACTGTTTCTTTTACTGGGTCATCTCAAAAGCTCTATGTTATGGTGAACAGGAGCAGCTGAGAACTCTGGACTCATGGAAAGAGAAAGACTGGGTGCTGGCAGCCAGGAGGCAGGCTTGCACAATGTGCACCTTGGCTTGCAGAACATGCTCTTC
>NW_006408566.1:19426098-19427693 GCF_000296735.1 Chrysochloris asiatica
ATTGTAATCATGGCAATGAAACGATGGTGCAAAGCCGATGTTTTCCCATGTAAACTATCACTCGGTTCACAATAAAAACTTTTTTTAAAAAAGCTCTCTCTATGTTAGTGACTATGGAGGAGAGAGGAAAGGGCAGGCGGAAGAAAGAAAGAGTACCTGTTTAAAAGGTAGCAGGTGTGAGGCATTTTCATAGTCGCGTAGTGGTTACGATGAGACGTTCTGTTCCCATAAAGATTTACAGCCTGGGAAACCCTGTGCAGGGTCACTATGAGTCGGAACCGACTCCACGGTACTTAACAACAACAACAATCTCATTTAATTTTCATAATGGCCAAAAAACATAGGCAGAAATCCTGTTTTGTCTGATGAGTTTATGATTCCAGAGTTTTTTAAAAAAAACTAATTCAAGGTCACACAACTAGCAAAGAGTGGAATCAGGATTTGAGCCGCCAAGGGCTTTGGGTCGCCAAATCATATGAAATCCTCCGATGACCTCACTCAACTGTCTAACCACATCCTGCAACCAGAGAGATACCGCCATACTTCGCTTCTTTGTATGCTTCTGTGTTTCCTCTTTAAACCCAAACTTCTTCAACTGGAAGCAACAAATCGTTCCAAGACACATGATAGTTACTCACTTAGGAAAGAGGCAGAGGTCTATCCTGGCTGCTTTTGCCAACTCTTTGCTTGTCATTGTTTGTAGGGGAGGCAGGGCGGGGGGTGGGGAGGAACTGCCACATTAATGAAATTCCAATAAAGAATGTTATGGTAGCAAAGCAGGGAGAAAGAACAGACAATTGGAGGAAATGTTGAAAGATTCCCTTTCATCTCTGACGGCTGTTTGGGGCTGCACATGTCCACTCCTGGGAACAAAATCCAAGGGCAAAGGTTCCCCGTGACACAGACCCATATTTTGTGAGTGTAGTTACTCTTCCTTCCGTTTTTTAAAAATATTTTTCTAACCAGGTCTCCGGAATTGAATATGAACACTGCAAACATGTGTTTCATCCTTTCCAAAACAGCATTCTACTTTCCAGCCTCCTCTAACTGCCTTGTAGCAAATTTGAGTATCTAGATAAATAATTCCCTATAACAAAATGCGTAAGCCCTATTCTGCTGTTCCATCTCCAAAGCAATTCTGTGAGAGCAAACTTTGGTTTGATTTTCACTGGTTATGAAGCTTCAGTGCAGTGTTCAGAAAAAAGTAGATTTAGACTGAAAAGTCTTACTTTTTCATCAGGCAGCTTCCTTCGTGTATCAGCAAATGATTCAATCATCCAATTCATAGTTTCTTCAGCAACCCAATGCAAACAATAATATCTACCTAGTATAGTTAATTGCATGAGTCAAATTGGGTAGGCTATGGTCAAACACTAGTCAGTGTGAAAAGTACTTACATGTAATTAGCATTTACATAGTTTACCTTAAGTAAAGCACCAATATAAGTGCTTCATCAAGTCTGTTGGAGGCCTTAAGAGTAAAAACCTGAGGTTGCTTGAAAGAGAGGGATTTTCAATTTCTGTCTCAAGATTGAGCCATAGATCTTCTGCCAGAATTTCAAACCCAGACCAGGCCTACAGATTTGGAATTTGCTA
>NW_006408566.1:19427793-19429285 GCF_000296735.1 Chrysochloris asiatica
TATATATATACATACATAGGAGGGGGCTTCAAAATGTTCATGGAAAAATGAAATAAAAAATAATCGAAATTTTCCATGAAATTTCTGAAGCCTCTTCGTATGTACATATATACATCAATCCAGGCATACCTCAGAGAGTGCAGGTTTGGTTTCAGACCACTGAAATCATGAAAATATCTTGATAAAGCAAGTAACACAAATGTTTTGGTTTCTCATTGCATATAGAAGTTATTTTAGCATTATACTGTATTGTATTAAATGGACACTGCTGTTGTTACTAGGTGCCGTCCAGTCAATTTGAACACATAGTGATGGTATCTATGCACAACAGAAAAAACACTGCCCAGTTCTGCGTCATCCTCACAATTGTTGTTATGTTTAAGCCCATTGTTGCTGTCACTGTGTCAATTCATCTCCTTGGGAGTCTTCCTCTTTTTCATTGATCGTCCACTTTACCCAGAATGGTATCCTTCACCAGAGACTGATCCCTCCTGAGAACATGTCCAAAGTACAAGAGGCAAAGTCTCACCATCCTTGACTCTAAGGAGCATTCTGGCTGTACTTCCTCCAAGACAGATTTATTTTTCTTTTGCGAGACCATGGTGCTTTCAATATTCTTCACCAGTATCATAATTTGAATGCATCAATTGTTCTACAGTTTTCCTTATTCATTGTCCAACTTTCATACGAGGCAATTGAAATTACCATGGCTTGCTTGGGTCAGGAACAACTTAGTCTTCAAATTGATATATTTGGTCTTTTGCAGCAGATGTGCCTAATGCATTATGCCCTTTGATTTCTTGACTACTGCTTCCATGAGTGTTGATTGTGGACCCAAGTAAAATGAAATCTTTGACAACTTCAATTTTTTCTCCATTTATCATGATGTTATTTATTGGTCTAGTTGTGAGGATTTTGTTTCTTTACATTGAAGTACAATCCATATTGAAGCCTTTAGGGGTTTTTTTTTTTTTGTTTTTTGTTTTTTTTATCTTCATCAGTAAGTATTTTTAGTCCTCTTCACTGCCAGCAAGCCAGGTTGTATCATCTGCATAATGCAGGTTGTTAATGATTCTCCCTCCAATTCTGAAGCTATGTTCTTCTTCTACAGATAATCTAGTTTTTTGGATTATTTGTTCAACATTCATATTGAATAATTATGGTGAAAAGATACAACCCTGACAAACACCTTTCCTGAATTTAAACCATTCAGTATCCCCTTGTTCTGTACTAATAACTGCCTGTTTTATGTACAGGTTCCTCATGAGAACAATGAAATATTCTGGAATTCCCATTCTTCACAATATTAGCCTGTTTGATCTACATAGTTGGATGCCTTTGCATAGACAATAAAGCATAAATAAACATCTGTCTGGTATTATCTGCTTTTAGTCACAATCCATCTGACGTCAGCAATGATATCCCTCATTCCATGTCCTCTTCTGAATCTGGATTGAATATCAGGCAGTCCTCTGTCAATGTATGGTTGCAG
>NW_006408566.1:19434475-19435500 GCF_000296735.1 Chrysochloris asiatica
TGTAAATCTTTACAGGAGCAATCTCTGTCTCCCTCAAAGTGGCTAATGGATTTGAACTCTTGACCTTGCAGTTAACAGCCCAACAGTTAGCCTACTGAGTCACCAGGGCTCCTTCTCATAATACATGTTGTTATTGTTGTTGTAAAATGTCATCAGGTCAGTTCCAACTATAGCAACCCTGTATAGGGTTTCCAAGGAGTGACTGGTAGATTTGAAATGTCAACTTTTTGGTTAGCAGTCCAGGGCTTATCCTACAGCCCCACATCAGGACTCTATAATATATATTATGTTGCTGTTGTTGTTAAGTGCCGTCGAGTCAGTTCTGACCCATAGCGACCCTGTATAGGGTTTCCAAGGAGCAGCTGGTGAACTTGCAGTTCAAACGACTTTGCAGTCTGGCACATTAACCCACAGCGCTAGTTAGGTGCCGTCAAGTCTGTGCCAACTCATAGCAACCCTGTATAGGGTTTCCAAGGCTGTAAATCTTTACTGAGGAGAAAAGCTGCATCTTTCTCCCACGGAGTTTGAGTTTGGATTTCTGGTGAGTTTGAATTGCTGATGTTGTAGTTAGCTACTTAGACGACAAAATTTCCCCAATTCAATGAGTCCACCATCCGCTTTTCACTATTTTACTTCTGGTCTTGAAAAAAGAGAATTGGCATATGAATATCTTCTATCTCTGCAGATGTGGGAAACTTGAATCAGACGGAACAAGGAAGTGCAAGCAAATGTGAAGCAGGAGCTGCAGAGGTCAGTCTGGTTAGAGGGGCTCCTTGTACTCAGAGAAGCCCTGTAAAATCTGGTTCCAGAATTCCCTTTTCAGGAAGCCTCCCCTGGCCATATTCCCCCAGACTGAAGTGGCTGCCTTCCAAGGTGCTCTCCCTCAGTGTCCTGAGTGTTTAGGTACAAAATATGTACGATTTCATTTTTCTCTTTATCTTGGTTATAAACTAGTGAAGGGAGTTTACTAATCCCTGTAAATCCCACTGCCAGCACAATGCTTGGCACAGAGTGTTGTTGTTGTT
>NW_006408566.1:19437750-19438846 GCF_000296735.1 Chrysochloris asiatica
GCGGGAGAAAGATGAGGCTTTCTACTCCCGCAAAGATTTACACCCTCGGAAACCCTGTACAGGGTCGCTATGAGTCGGAACCGACTCGAAGGCACCTAACAACAACAACATATATATATATATATATCCTCTGACTCTGGGGAAGGTCTTTGTCTACTTTTATCATCTGTGGGCTCAGCATTCTTTAGAGGTCTACATAGTATCACTCTTCCCCTGGCTTTCAGAGTTTCTTAGAGCAGGGACACAACATCCAAAGAATGTGCTTGATTCCTGTCTCTCTTTCATTGCAGTAGTCAGATTCCTCTGATCTATGCTCACTTGTCCAATATCTTTTATATCTTAAAAAAAAAGATAGACTGAAAATACAATCTAATCCTGTATACTGTATCCTGCCTCATTAACACACCTGCCTTTAATACTACCTTTTCAATATTATAAGGTTAGAATTCATGACAGCTGCAGCTATGACAAGGAGCTGCCACAAGTTCAGGCTAGATTCAGAAGAGGATGTGGAATGAGGGATATCATTGTTGACGTCAGATGGATCTTATCTGAAAGCAGAGAATACCACCAAGATGTTTACCTGTGCTTTATTAACTACACAAAAGCTTTTGATTGTGTGGATCACAACAAGTTATGGACAACATTACAGAGAGTGAGTATTAACACTTAATTGTGCTCATGAGGAATCTGTATATAAACTAAGAGGAAGTTGTTGGAAGAGAACAAGGGAACACTGAATGGTTTGAAATTAGGGAAGGTATGTTCCAGGGTTGTATTCTTTCACCATATTTATTCAATATGCATGCTGAGCAAATAATCCATGAAGCTGGATTATATGAAAGAGAAAGTGGCATGAGGATTGGAGGAAGACTTATTAACAGCCTATGATATGCAGATGACACAACTTTACTTGCTGAAAGCCAAGAGGACTTAAAATGCTTACTGATGAAGATCAAAGATTACAGCCTTCAGTGTGGGTTGCAACTCAATGTAAAGAAAACAAAAATCTTCACCACTGAAACAATAAATAACATCATGATAAATGGAGAAAAGATTGAAGTTGTAAAAAACTTCATATTGCTTGGATTCACCA
>NW_006408566.1:19439791-19469368 GCF_000296735.1 Chrysochloris asiatica
TAACATACCTATAGCACCTAATCTTCAGTGAGAAAAGGATTCAAAAGGTCTGAAAGGAATCCAGCTGTTTCAGCTACCTGACCGAGGCTTGCAGGAGGAAGGAGGACGCCTATGTTAATGGTCTGCACCTGAGGACGATCTGAGAAGGCTGTCACTATTATTCTTTGGACAAAACCCTGGAAGCCGCCAGTCTACGTTGGGTGAATTCCTTAGGGGAATTTTTTCTCCAGCGTCTCCCAGCAAACTTGCTCTAGGAACTTTTAGACCTCAGCTTTAGAAGAAGTTTTTGTTTTAATATTTGTCTATGGATATCAAGGGCTCGTGTATTAAGTTAATATCAAACACAACTAAATAATCTGATAAAGAACAACTATGTTTGCCAGGTGGCCAGAGTTTGTTCCTCAGAGAGATTTGTTCCCAGAACCTTAAGCACTGCCAACACAGTGGAGACATTTAGAGAGGCACATAAGAAACCATTTTCTCAGAAGCTACAATTACTGGAGTTAGAAGCATAGAATGAATTAATAGGACTAAAGGAAATTACACAGAGCTAGCCCAACAGTGAGTTCATAAAAGCCAATGAACCCGGGACGTCCGGAGGTTACTTCCTTGGACCCTCAGGGTCCCTGGCTAGCAAGCCTGAGTGGCACCGTTGTGTTGGTTTTTCGTCCATGACACAGGGCCTCAACATCTCAGTGATTGCGGTCTGCAACAGTCAGTAAAAAAGAGGAAGACCCCCAATGGGATGGACTGGCACAGTGGCAACAGCAATGGGCTCAAATGTAGCAGTGATTGTGAAGTTGGCTCAGGACCGGGCAGTGTTTTGTTCTGTTGTGCATAGGTTGCTATTTATCAGTACTGACTCAACAGCTCCAAACAAGGATAACTACATCAGATCACAAAATGGAGAATAATTACATAATATTGAGAGTTGTGGTGTAGCCAAGGTGACACATATTTGGGGAGGAGGGGTACACTTCAATTAATGACAGGTGCCAAAATTGTTCCAAGTTGGAAATTACTGATATAGATGAACTACAAAGTTCATAACAAAAATCTGGGTCTGGATGTAACTTCAAATAGAAGGCCTGGACAAATGGGAAACTTTGGACAACATAACGTCCTAGGATATTAAGAACACAATTATTATTAAGCTATATCTTTACTGTATCCCAAAAGACACCTATAAAATACAGCCACATAGAAAAGAAAAAATAACCAAGAACCTAATGTATGAAAAAACTATACTCTGAATCTAACCCAAAAATAACATAAAATTAGCACCAAATTTAATTTTGAGCTTCGTGGAAGCCAAGACAAAGGAAGAAATTTGAAGAATTTTATAGTTTTTGTTTTCTGAAAAGATAAAACATGCCATTTTCATTTGTCTTGAAAAACAAACAAAAGCAAAAAACCCCACTTTACAGAAATTTATCAGAGGATCCTGAGAGAAGAATCATTTAAAAATCTAAAGACTAGACAAATATGACTATCAAAATGCAAGGTAGGGAGGATGTCTCTTTTCCTCTAACTTCACAAGCAGGAAGGAAGGAGAATTAAAGATCGACAGCCCAAGTCTGATTTCTAGCAGGCAGAGGTCAGACATGTGTTTATCCTCAATTTTTTTTTACCAATTCTGACCCCAACCATCTTTCCCACAGCACTCTCTACAACTGTTGTTGTTGTTGTTGTCAGGTGCCATCGAGTTGGAACCGACTCAGAGCGACCCCGTGCACAGCAGAACGAAACAATGTCCGATCCTGGGCCAACCTCACTACCGCTGCCACACTTGAGTCCATCAATGATGCCACCTGGCCAATCCATTTCGTTAGGGGTCTTCCTCTTTTTCTCTGACCTTACCCAGCATGACATCCTTCTCCAGCGACTGTTTCCTCCGGACAATATGTCCAAAGTATGAGAGACGAAGCTTAGCCATCCTGGCCTCCAAGGAGCACTCTGGCTGCATTTCTAGTGAGTTCAATAACTCATTGCAGTGGCCACTCAGAACGTACAGGCAATATTCACAACACTGGGCTTGATTCGAAAAGTAACAGGTTACAATTCAGGATCAGGGATACTCACGATACCGTTCTTGAATCTGGACAGCGTTTTCTCAATGTGTCTACAGCAGGTCTCTCTCTGGCCCTTGGCCCTTCAGCCTGGCCTCTACCTTGCTCAGGCAAGTGTGTCAAAGTTCTTTGAGCTCTGCCTTTAGTGCTCTTTCTGCCCAAAGGCACTTTGTTCCAGCTCTGTGGGTTGTTGTTGTTGTTAATTGCCGTTGAGTCGATTCCGACCCATAGTGACCCTATATAGTGTTTCCAAGGAGCAGCTTGTGAGCTTGAACTGCCGACCTTGAAGTTAACACTGACTTTGCAGTCCAGCACATTAACCTACAGTGCATCGACCCACAGTGGCCAGAGGTATCCCACTCCACCAGTAAGCTTGCTGCCTGAGGACACTCAGCTTTCTCACCATGAGACAAGAAGCCCATCACTTTGTCTTTGCCAGTCTCTTGGTTCCTCTGCCTCTCCTCCCTCCAATAGCACAGCTGTCTGTCTCCAGGATTGAGGAGGTTCTCAGCAAAGAGATCCTGGGTCCAAAAGACATGCTTCACTCTTAGCGTTTCTTTCTTGGTGGCCATGAGATTCCCCCATTCCACCTCTGAGATGGCAAAACTGACCAATCTCCATCCCCCCACCACCACCACATTAGGGTTCTAGCGGCCTTATATAAGCTATCCAATGTAAACTATCCAGTCTTCTTGGTTGGTCACCAGTGCCTTACATTTGCATAGTCCTATCTAGTCCTGGGGAGTCCTGGTTGTGGCGCTGTCAGCTAATATGTCAGACTGCAAAATCGTTTGAACTGCAAAGTCAGTGGTTCAAGCTCACCAGCTGCTCCTTGGAAACCCTATATATAGGGTCACTATGGGTCGGAATCGACTCAACGGCACTTAACAACAACAATCTGGTCATGGTGTGGTGCTGTGGGTTAATGTACAGTCATTCCATCTCCTGGAGCCTCAATTTCACCTGAACCATCTGAACCAGATTGACATTGTAGGTGCTCCCTGGGGGGTTGAATATTTGTGAAACATTTATTTAGGAGAACGAGAGAGTAATGTATGTAGGAGGGTCACACCAGGTCAGCCATGTAGGGTTGTCTACATTATAGTTAATATATGGAACATGGCTCCCTGGAGTTGCTAAGTGCACAACCTCACAAGCAATGCGTGGTATCCCAGGAACGGCTGCATTCCCCTGCATTCTGCATTATGCAAAACAAAGGTCCTTACATCATCTCAACCCACCCTCCACAGAAGACAGGTTAGATACTTATGCAGATCACTTCTCAGCCCAGGCAGTTTGTCTCACGTTTCTTCCCAGCTATGTACAATGAGCCATCTCATTAAACTTCTGGAAAATGAGCATCTAGCATTGCCAGTGATGCATACCCCTGTTTGAAGACTGGTAAACTGGGTTACTTTGTCCTGGGTTACTGCTTAGTTAGCCAGACCACACTTTAATCCAGCTATGCTCCCTTCCAGGGTGGTTGGAGACAAATATTAAAAGTACCATGGACTGCCAGAAGAACAAACAAATCACTGTTGGAAGAAGTATACCCAGAATGCTCCTTAGAAGCCAGGATGGCAAGACTTTATATCTCATACGTTGGATATAGTATCAGGAAGAACTAGTCCCTGGAGATGGACATCATGTTTGGTAAAGTGGAGGGTCAGCGAAAAAGAGGAAGACCCCCAAACAAGATGGATTGGCACAATGGCAGCAGCAGTGGGTTCAAGCATAGCAACAGTTCTGGGGATGGAGCAGAACCAGGCAGTGTTTCATTCTGTTGTGCACAGGGATGCTATTTGTCAGAACTGACAAGGACAGCAAAAGCCAGGGTTAAATGAGAAACACTATGTAAAGCACATGGCAGGTGGGACCTACTCAACAAAGTAATTTATAGTTGGAGTGGGCCCCCAACTCATGGTGATCTCATGCACAATGGAACAAAATGTTGCCTAATCTTGCACCATTCCCATGATAAATTATAGATTGGATTGATTATGATTTATAGAGCTTTCATTGGCTGATTTTTGAAAGTAGATCACTGGCCTACTAGCTTCTTTGTCCATCTTAGTGTGTCAACTCCACTGAAACCTTTTCAGCATCATAGCAGTATGCAAGCCTCTCCTGAAAGGCTGGTGGTAACTATGCATGAGACGCTTTAGTTAGGAAGCAAACCTGTGTCTCATGGACGGGAGAACTCTGCTCACCCACCACTACCCTCCAATGAAGGATTGTTGCTGTTGCTGTTGTTAAGTGCTATCAAGTCAGTTCCGATTCATAGCAACCCTGTATAGGGTTTCTGAGAAGCAGCTGGTGAGTTTGAACTACCGACCTTGCAGTAGTCATCATTATCTCTCTCATTGTCACCATAGGGTTGTTTGAGAAATAAATGAGGTGATTCGGAGTAGGTGGTACACAGACAGGCTCAATAAACCCAAGTAATTATTACTAATATCAGCATTATCAGCTGTAGCATCATCAACAAAAGGCCAAACTGCACATTAGATATGTAAGGGTCTGAAACTGCAGAATAAACTAAGGAGAACTTAGAGTCAAGGGAAACCAGAAACCCTTTAGAGTTTGCACAACTCTGGACACTAGCAGATGCTGCCAGTCTAAGTTCCGGAGGAAACCAGTCCCCTTCCCCCTTACTCCTCCATCTCCCAGCCCCCACTCCGGCTTCCACCATCCAGTCAGAGTTCTTTTCTGGGCCACTTTAATTTGGAGTCTTTTGGGGCCATATCCTGCCATCAATTTGGGGGCTGACTTCAATACACATTCTGTGCAGGGTTCGAGAAGGGCAGGATTCAGCTTTCCCCAGGCAGGCCCTGATACAATAGGGCTTTCTACTGAGATCAATGGATTAATTGCAAACGCTCCGTTTGGGGCCATAAGGAGCTGCGTTGTTTTCCAACAGTCTGCCAAACTTCATTTTTGAAAAGTCGGGAAAAACAATTTTGTAAAAAGAGTTGGGGGTGGAGGGGTACGGGAGAGTAATTTTGCTTGTCTCACTAAAGGTCAGTAACAATTAGAGTGAAAATTCAGAAGGCACATTTGTTCTCAGACCGAAGCCCTGTCTGGAAAATTCCAGCCAGAAACAATTTGCTGTCTCTCTTCCCATCCTTCCTCCCCTCCTCCACAAAGCTCTCTCTCCATCTAGGCCCCTACTCAACCCCCATCCCCAAACCTCCATCCAGAAACTGTCTTCCCTGGAAACAGACTCAAATATTGAGAAGGAAGCTGTGACCATGAAATTCACCTCCCTCCCCCCCTTTACCCTCTGGTAGTCGAGATAGGTACAAAGGCTCCATTTCCCCCTGGAGTCCTGGGAATGTTTACGTGGTTATGGCAACAGCAAGAACAGATAAAAATTAGAATCCTAGTTCTGATATTTATTAACTAATAAACTTGGAAAACTCAACCAGTGTAATCTGTAAAATGGGAATAGTAATTTGTACCTCATGGGATTCCTGGGAAGGGAAGTTTAAGACAAGATGTGCAAAAATGACTAGCATTCAACCAATATTGTAGAAGAAGTAGTTTAATCAAAGCTTATTGTTGTTAGCTGCCATGGAAACGGAAGGAAATGCTGGCCAAGATCTCCAAGCCTTCCTTCCTAGTCCATCTAAGTCTACAGGAGTCCCACTGACTCCTGTTCAGCATCTAAACTGAGTGTGCATGGCCAGGAATCAAACTTAGATTCCCCCCCGTATGTAAGGCAAGAGTTCTTCCACTAAACCACCAAAACATAAAGCTAAAACCCATTGTCCTGGAGTCAGTTACAACTCACAGTGACCCTATTGCACTGAGAGAACTGTTCCCAGCATTTCTAAGGCTATAAATCTTTACAGAAGCAGATTGCCCCATTTTTCTCCTGAGGAAGGAGTAGCTGGTGGATCAGAATTGCCAGTCTTTCTGTTAGCAATGTTTAACCCACTGCTCCACCAGGGCTCCTAAACATAAGACAAAGACCTCCAGTCTAAAACTAGAACTCTGACCACCCCAATTCCCTGTATGGGTATCTTCCATGATGACCTGTTCTCACACCATCCCCTTCACAGCTCTTGCCCTAACTTTCAAAGTCTTCCACTTTCTGTCACTATTCCTCCATTTCCAGCTTTATTTCTCACTCCCTTTAGTTCCTCCCTCTCTTCTCTGTCCTGTTCTCCATTCCAGCCGTGGTTCTAAATGTGGACTCTGGGCTCAGGAATGCACATCTTGGCATTCACTTAGACTCATCCTAATTGTCAATTTCTCCAAACAGTTTGACCCTGTCAGCTGCAATTAATTCTTCTCTACATTATTTTCACCATATCTTCAAAACCATATTATTCTGCAAATAGCCACATTTCTCTCCATCATTCATCTATTCATTAAGTATATAGAATTATAGTCTAGAGCTCCAGCTCTGGATTCATGACTGACTGGGTTGGAAACACAGTCCTATTACCTATTACTTACTGGCTCCGGGATCTTGACATTTCCATGGTTCCATTTCCTCATTCATCACTAGGAATAATATTTGTAACTATCTCAGAAGTTTATTGTGTTAGGGGGCAAAGTTTATGAAAATTTCTTAGAGATAACCAAATACTTTGAGGGGTTGGGGACTCAGAACTATGGTCTTCAAGAACACCAAGATCAGTCCTCCTAACATGGTCCACAAAGGCAGTATTCTGCATCCCACTTCAGTGAATAACAACTGTGTTCTTAAAAATTCATGTACAGCTATCGAAGATATAACCATTGGTCTTTCCCTGTCTGGATGAAAGTGGAATGAAAAAAAATGGAAATAATTAGTCCAATGAAATGACTAGTAGACCACTTGAACATCAGACCCTAAGACAGAAGAAATAGATGGTGTGCCTGTCTACTACCAACTGCTCTGAAAAAGACAGCATTATAAGGTCCTTGATAGAGTGGGAGAAAAATGAGGAACAAAACTCAAAAATCACAAAAAAAGACCAGGCTTACTGGTCAAATAGAGACTGGAGACTATGGACCCTACCTACCCTTCAAGTCTGGAACTAAACTCACCCCCATGGCTCAACTTTGCAGCCAAACAATAGATAGATCTTCCCTGGGAACAATATACTAAGGAGGCATGCACATCTTAGAATAATCAATCATTTGAGATCAAAAGGGTACCATTTCCCAAGGACAAAGTTCAGAAGTGTTAGGAAAGAAGGAGGAATGGAGAGGGCAAACACAGGAGAGAAGTGAATAAAAGACACTACATTATGGGGATAGAAATTAATGACATGAAATAAAATATGTGTTAATTATTGGATGGAAAACTGATTTGCTCTGTAAATATTCCGAATAGAAAGGGTTTTTTTGTAACTTTATATCAAATGAGATAATACATCTAAAATTCTTCAAACAATGCTTGATCCATGATAAATGCTCAGTGAATATTGGATAGTATTATTATTAAATATCTATTTTAAAGGAGCTCTGGTAGCGTAGTGGTTACGAATCGGGCTGCGAACCTTAAGGTCAGCAGTTTGAAACTACCAGCCGCTCCGTGGGAGAAAGATGAGGCTTTCTACTCCCGTAAAGATTTACACCCTCGGAAACCCTGTACAGGGTCGCTATGGGTCGGAACCGACTCGACGGCACTTAACAACAACAACATTTTAGAAGGAGCCTTGGTTGCACAATGGTTAAATATTCAGTTGCTAACTGAAAGGTTCAAACCCACCAGCCTTTCTCTGGAAAAAAGATGTTGCAGTCAGCTTCCATAAAGATAGTTGCTGTTAAGTGCCATCTAGTCAGTTCTGACCCATAGTGCCTGGTAAGCCAGAGCAACCTACCTTGCAGTTCAAACCAAAGATTACTAGCCTTGAAAACCCTATGGGGAAGCTCTCCTGTGTCCTATAGAGCCTCTATGAATCAGAACCCACTCAATGGTAATGGGTTTGTTTGGTTTAGTCTAGTCCAGAGCCTAGAGATACAGTGATGAATAAGACATGCTTCCTTTCATAGAAAAGTCACTGGGTGGCGCAAATGGTTACATGCTCAACATATAACGGGAGGGTTGGCTTTCCAAACCCTCCAGGAATTACCTCAGAAGAAAGGACTGATAGTCTACTTCTGAAAAATCAGCCATTGAAAATCCTGTGACGCCCAGTTTACTCTACACACATGAGGTTTTCGTTATGAGTCAGAATCAAAGGGTTTGGGGTTTTTTTGGTTCTTTGGTTATATAGTCTGTTCTACTTCTGGTAGTAGCGTTATTGTTGTCGTCAAGTGCGTAGTGGTTAAGAATCGGGGTGAGAACTGCAAGGTCAACAGTTCGAAACTACCAGCTGTTCCATGGGAGAAAGATGAGGCTTTCTGCTCAGGTAAAGATTTACAGCCTCGGAAACCCTGTACAGGGTCGCTATGAGTCCATAGCACATAACCGACTCCATAGCACATAGCCACAATCACTATTTCTGGTGGGAAGGAGAGGTGAATGGGAATAGATTAACAAATAAGTGAACAAGAAATTGTTATCTAAACAAGTGTTAAATTGCAAATGAAGATAGATTGAAGTGCTGAACAGCTTCTTTAGAAGGGGTGGCGGGGGGCACTTTTATGACAAGGTAGCATTTAGAGAGCAGTGGCACCAGTATCTCTAAGGGTCAAGTTGAGCAGAAGTGGAGGTGAGGACACACTTGCCTTCCCAACTTGATGTAATGTTCCCAAGGAAAGGGGACTTGTCATTTCTGCACACCACAGCACCTAGTTCTGTAACCAGCAAACAGTAGATACTAAGTGAGTGGGGAAACAGAATTGATCTCTTCACTATCACTGTCTGTAGAGGTGAGCCAGAATCCCTAGGAGGGAGAGGTTTGGGGACTGGGGCTGGCTGGAGATACAAAGGAGAGGATGTGCATGTAATCAAGTAATGTATTGGATGGCAAAGGACCTTATATTCTCTTGAAGGAGCTGGAAACTCTGAGTGCTATACCTTTGGGGTCAGCGAAGCTGGATTTTTATCTCAGCTGCACCACTCTGGCCTCTCAGCCTCACTCTTGTGGTCTATAAAATGGAATTCTTGATATCTGGGGAACGGGTGTGTATAATCACTAGGTAAAATGACGGAGGTAAAGTGGCAGAAATCTCAAAACTATTAACTCCCTTCCCAGCCATACAGAGCCCAGAGGCAGGGAACTGCCTTTCTGCACTACCACCTACATTTAAACCCTACAGAAAAGGAAGGATCATTGAGTTATCATTTGCTCCTTTCCCAGTCAAATGTCATAAAATGTTTTTCAAAGGAAATAAAATACTAGGAAAAGGAAGAATACTTTCTAAAATTTCCTTTTTCTTCTTCTCTGCATTAAAAACAAAACACACACAAAAAAAATGGCTTCTAGAACATCAAACACTCCTCAGAGAATCAACAATATTTTTTGATGATGGAAGTATGAATAATCAAACATATGGGTTACATTTCCTTAAATTATGCAGAGCCGAAAAACCAGGAGGGAAGGGAGGGTGCTGGTAAAAAACTGTTTTTCACATTTTATTAAAACCTCAAGGTCTGAGGAATAGTTTTATGACTATTATACACACAAATACACACACACACATACATTTCCGCTCTCCAACTCTCAAAGCCAAAAATGCGCAAGCTGAGCCACTTTATTGCCTTCTCAAAGTTTTGTCTTTGCTATGGTCAACTCTAATTCCTCATTCATGGAAATAAATGAACCACATGCCAATTTGGGTCTTAAACTCTGCTAAGTTTTTAGTTGTGTAACCTTGAGCAAATCATTAGAATTCTCTGAGTCTGGATTTCCTCTGCAGTAAATCGTGGTAACAGTCCATACCTGACAGGTGATTGTGAGGGTCAGATAGACTGAGGCATGTGAGCCTACCTTGGAAATGGTAAAATGTCAAATGGATATAGATATGAACGTGGCTCAGAAAGACACCTCTCCCTGGACAGGTAGAATAATAGTGGACAGACAATGATTATAGATCCTGACTGCGTTCAAGCCCCTGTTCTACCGACTCTATATTGTATGTTCCTAGCAGGTTAACTTATCTTCTCAGTGCCCCATGGACTGATTTGTAAATGAGATGCTGCTGATTATAACAGTACCTATCTGGTATGGGGAGTCCTGGTGTGGCACTGTGGGTTAATGCTCTGGACTGCAAAGTCATTTGAATTGCAAGGTTGGTGGTTCAAGCTCACCAGCTGCTCCTTGGAAGCCCTATACAGGGCCGCTATGGGTTGCAACAAACTCGATGGCACTTAACAACAACAACACCTGGTATGGCAAGGGGCTCTGGTAGCATAGTGTGCATCGAGTTGTTGTTGTTAAGCTCCATTGAGTCGGTTCTGACTCAGCAGTTCCCGTGAGAGAAAGATGAGGCTTTCTATGCCTGTAAACATTTACAGTCTCGGAAACCCTCTACAGGGTCACTGTGAGTCGGAACTGACTCCATGGCACACCATCACCAGCTGGTATGGCACTGCAGGATAATACACTGGACCACAAGTTTAGTTTGAACTGCAAGGTCAGCAATTCAAACCCACCAGCCACTTCTCGGAAACCCTATACAGGGTGCTATGAGTCAGAGCCAACTCAACAGCACTTAACAACAACAACAACAACCTCATACAATGATGGTAAGGATTAAGTTAGTTAATAAAACACTTTGAATAGTGTCAGTTTTGTTTTCAAAGGGCATGAGGGGAAGGAAAGAAAGGATGGAAGATAAAAAGGAAGAACGGAAGGAAGAAAGAAATGTTCTACCAAAGATCTGTGCTAGGAGCATCACCATTTAGTCTTTGATGCTGGACATTATCTTCTCCAAGAGAATTCTTTTTAAAAATGCAAACAATCTTGAAAGGCATAGCGTCATAATTCAGACTGAGTGTGTATTTCTTTATTGAGTACCTACTATATGCAGCACTGGACTTCAAACCACACCATCAGCAGTTCAAAACCACCGGCTCTTCCTCGGAACCCTATACAAGGTCACTATGAGTCAGAACCAACTCAATGGAGCTTAACAACAACAACTATATGCAAAGGGAGCCTGGCACCGTGGGCTAAGCATTGGGTTGCTAACTGCAAGGTTGGTGGTTCAAACACACTAGCCACTCCTCAGGAGAAAAATGAGACTGTCTGTTCCCATAAAGTTACAGTTTCAAAATCCCTAAGGATAAGTTCTACTCTATCCTACAGGTTTGCCATGATTTGATGGCAGCAAGTTAATTAGTAGTTAATTACTGTATGCAAGGCAGTGTGTTATACCATATAATCCTTTGGAAAATCTCTGTTTAAGAGATGGGGTGAAGGAAGGTGACAAATGGAAGAGAGAGGAAAGCAAGAGAGAGAGACAGAAAAGCTGCTTCTCCTACTGTGATTTTGGCATTAGACAGACTCGGGGCCATATGTCAGTTCTGCCAGTTACTAACTGTATGACCTTGGATAGACATTCACCACTCCGAGTTTCAAGTTGTTGGTTTTTTCCCTTGAGTAATAAGAATAATGGTAATAGGGCTGCTTGGATAAAACGAGACAATGTGTATAAAACACCCAATTTTCCTTCTTCCCACTCCACATTACTGTCATATGCCACCCCTCAGTACCTAATGACCTTCTCGCACTGGTGGGTCGGGGACTGGATGGGAAGGGATTGATAATGGCAGCGTCTTGGGGATTAGAGTCAGAACACCCAGAAAAGCAAATCATTTTGTCGCTAACTTTGTCTGTACAATGCAGAAGTAATTTTTCCTAAAGACCGTGCTCTGCTAACTTCTAAGAAGCTCATTTCCTCCTGTGACATCTCTGATCAATTTTAGCCCCACAGTAAGCGAAGGACAAATACTTCCTCCGGAGGCAAAGCGCCAGAACCGAGGCAGGGATGAGCTTTGCCGGATACTGGTCCTCGGAGGAAATGGGAGAGAAAGTCAGCTTGGGCTTCAGCATCTCAGCCCATAAAGGAGGCAGGAAAAAAGCTGAGTGAGAAAGAGAGAAGACAAAGCCCTCTTCCTGGATTCTGGCAGATGCCAAAGGAAGAAGCCGTGAGTAATTCTGCAGCCTGGAGTCCAAAGCTGTGGCTGGAGGTCAGTGCCAAGAAGACAGCAGCAGCAGTGGCGGGTGTTGGGAGAGGTGGGCGGCCCCAGGCCCAGCTTCAACAGGATGGGGACAGCTCAGTGTGAGTCAGGGGACGAGTCTCCATAGGCTCTGCTCCAAGGATCTCCTGCAGGGCACGTCCATCCAGATGGGCCTCCCATGAATGGAGCTTTTTCTGCAGACTCAAGAGGCCTGTGCTGGGATGCTGTATCATCAGTGTGGATTGCATAAAGATGACAGAAAAGTCCTGTGGTCCAACCCCAACCATGCACAAAAAGCAAGACAGTCAAGGGGGCAGGTACCAAGCCTGTTCTCAACACTTAATATCGATAACTGTTGTTGCTCTGAGTTGCCGCCATGTTGGCCCCAGAATCAAGGCAACCCCATGCACAACAGAACCAAAGGCTGCCTAGCTGTGCACCATCCCCATGATTGGTTATGGATCGGATCATTGTGATCCTTAGGTTTTCACTGGTTGATTTTTGAAATTATATCACTAAGCCTTTCTTCCTAGTCTGTTTTAGTCTGGAGGTTCCTCTGAAACCCGTTCAAAAGCATAGCTGTGCATGAGGTACTTTGGTTAGAAATCAAGCCCAGGTCTCCTGCATGGAAGAGGAGAATTCTACTGCAAAACCACCGAAGACTTCTTGGTAATGACTACAGCTATTGTTTATTTAGGTCCTGTCGCACAAGGAGCTTCCAAAGCCACCATGATCCTTAGAGAGGACATGAAGCTGGGAGGGTACTGCTGTTGTCGCTAAGTGCTGTCGAATAGGTCTGACTCATAGTGACTCTGTATAGAGTTTACCAGGAGCGGCTGGTGAATTTGAACTGCTGACCTTGCGGTCCAGTGCATTATCCCACAGCACCACACCAGGACTCCTGAGAGAATATTAGATGAGCCATTTCCCCTCCCATTACCCCAGTTTTCCTTACAAAATTGGGATGATACCTGCCTACATTGTGGGTTATTTTGAAAAGAATTGCAATACAGTGATTCCAAACCCAGGCTTTTGAGTCAGAGATATTAGAGTTTGAGTCTCTACAATGCCTCTAATTACTTATATAACCATTGACAAGCTTCTTAGCCTCTCTGAGCTTCAGACTCCTCATGCTTTATGGGGTTTATTTAAAAAACAGCCTCAAAAGATTTTTGACAAGGATTAAAGAAGTACATCTGGGCAATAATGTCAATATATTGTTGTTGTTGTCAAGTGCCCTCAAATTGGTTCTGACCCATAGTGACCCCTATATAGGGTTTCAAAGGAGTGGCTGGTGAGCTTGAACTGCTGACCTCTGGTTCAAACTGGCATTGTAATGCCAGCGCATTAACCCACAACACCACACCACACCAGGACTCCAATACATAATGTCAATATAGACTTGTTAAACTGGGGCCTTAACTAAGCCAGTTGGTCTCCCTGGGTTTCAGTGCTCTTCCTGTATAAGCAAAGGACTAGAACCAGTAGACTCAAATCATTGTAAACTTGAGTAGTCTCCAAGACTCAGCAAGACTTTTTTTTTAAGTGCAGTTGAGGTTTTTCTAGAAGATCTTGCTTGTGTATTATTTCACAACAAGACTTGCATAGCCCACGTTTTAGCAGGCTCATATTCCTCCCCAAGGGAATCTTAAGAGGATTCTAATTGATGACCAATGCTATATTAAAAATCAAAGAGGAGAGTAATTGTTTTTCTACCCTGGCCACAAAACTTTTTTAAAATAATACTAAAAATCAAAATACTGTTCCTTTTTTAAAGGGGTCTAGAAAAAAAAACTGACTTGGGTACACTATTTCAGCCTAGTTTCCTTTTATTTCCTCTGGCTGTAGGGAATGAGGCCATTTCCCTGTGGAGGAATCAACCCGTGTGATAAAGCAATTAGAGGAAATTCACACTGGACTTCAGTTTCCTCTTCTGTAAAATGGAGATGTTTCACAGTGCCTACTCTTACAGTGTTGGAGAAGAATAATGAACATACTATGGGCTGCCAAAAGAACAAACAGATCTGGGTTGGAAGAAGTGCAGCCGGAGTGCTCCTTGGAGGCCAAGATGGCCAAACTTCATCTCTCATACTTCAGACATATTGTTAGGAAGGACCAGTCGCTGGAGAAGGATATCATGTTAGGTAAGGTCAGAGAAAAAGAGGAAGACCCCCATTGAGATGGGTTACAAAATGGCAGCATCAATGCGCTCAAGAGTGGTAACAATTGTGAGGTTAGCCCAGAACCAGGGCAGTGTTTCGTTCTGTTGTGCATAGGGTCTCTATGAGTTGGTAACAGCTCGATGGCACCTAACAACAACTACAACAACAACTCTCCTACTTTATAACACTGCTTCATGGATCAAAAAATAATGGATAATGAAAACGCTGGACAAATACAAAAGGAATGAAAATCATGATGATGAAAGAACCAAATGCTTGTCTTTCTGTTCCCTGCAGTATGCCCAGGTCTTGGCAAAAAACATGGCCAAGAGATAGAGGTCAAAGCATATTGAATGGCTGAATAAGAAAGAGGAGAAAAAGTTGAAGCCAGTGGAGGAAGATATCCTATACCTGACTATTTTCCAGGGATTTTTTCCATTCTTCATTCATCCAACAATAACATATTTAACTCTCAAACTATTAAACTTTCTATTAACTTTAAGATTTAGGCATTATTCTTATTCTTATAAAGTGCTCTGGTGGCAGTGTGGGTTAGACATTGGACTACTAACCACAAGGTAGATGGTTCAAACCTACCAGCCATTCCTCAGGAAACAAATGAGGCTTACTGTTCCCATAAAGATTTATAGTCTCAGAAACCTATATCCCCATAGCTATGAGTTGGGACACCTGGTGTGGTGCTGTAGGACCAGCAATAGACTGCAAACCACAGGTTGTCATTTCAAACCCACCAGCTGCTCCTCGGAAACCCTGTAAACTCTTGGGAGCCCTATACAGGATCACTATGAGTCAGAATCAACTCAACTGTACTTAACAACAACAACAACAACAACAAGAGTTGGGATAGACCCAATGGTGTTTGGTTTGGTTTGAGTTTTTATAATTCTCATTTTCCAGGTAATGAAGCCAAGTAAAGTATTTGAGAACTCCATCATTTCCATCCACCTTCCATCTGTCTGTTGTCCTGTGGTGGCTTGCATGTTGCTGTGATAGTAGAAAGCTATACCAGCAGGTTCACCCACGAAGGACAGGTTTCAGCAGAGCTTTCAAACTAAGACAGACTAGGAAACAATGCTTAGCAACTGACTGCTGAAAGATGAATCTGTTTGCTTATGTAAAGACTGACAGTCTCAGAACTGTGTATCGGGCCTCTATGAGTCAGAATCAAAGATGACAGTGGGCTTGGTTTTGGGTTTGGGGTGATCACTTGTGATCAGAGTATCAATGAACTGTAAGGAAATTTCCACAATACATAGCCCAGTCCTTATTCTTCAAATGAGGAAATAGAAGCTCAGAGAAGGCAAGGAATTTGCCTGAGGTCACACACTCACTGGATGACTCATCAAGCAGTGCTGATAACAACTATTCAGCCCACATCCCTGATACATGTAGCACCTGGGGCCAAACTGACCACTCTGGAGGCAATAAAGACCCAGAAGGGTCCACCAAAAATGTGGGCAGATGGAAGAAATCATAAAGTGGTCATTTAGGAAGCAGCTCCTTTCCAAATCAAATGCATTCTTGCTGCTGTACTCTAACACTCATATCCTAAAAATTGTTATTTAACATGCTTTCCACATCCGAACATGACTCACTCTTTGAAATGGAAATCTAGGCAGTTTGGGTGGTGTTTCCGAAGGCAGACTGACCAGGGACAGAACAGTGCTTGTTGGCAGTACTGTGACCAGCCTTGTCTTCAGGTTGGAGCCAGAGTTTCAGCCTCTAAGACTGCCTGGCAGGATCTGGACCCTCCAGAGCTGGTGTTTAAGCCTAAAGAACCTTGACCTTGCCGGCGGCTGGATCTGTTTCTGATATGGTGTGGCCAATTTCTAAATCTTAGCTGTGGGATGGCATTTGGTCCTCACAGAAAAAGAGCAAGGGGCCCAGGAGGTTCCAATTGATTCCAAAGTAGAACCAGCTGTTGGAATCCTGCAGTGCTGGTTAGGGAAGTTCACTTCCAGGTTGCGGTTTCCAGTTGATGAAGGCCTCCTTGCCCCTCACCCCTACCCAGTTGTCAGAGAAGCCCCCCAAATCTCAACCAACCATTGCAGGAATTCATCAGGACTGCAAACCAGGCAGAGACCTGAAGAGGATCTAGAAACAATAGTTTCCATCTCTTGAGCACCTACTTACTAAGTGTCAGAAATCATCTTAGGTGCTTTATAAAATATGTTTCCAACCCTTACAACTGCTGTTAAGTACCATTGAGTCGATTCCGACCCAGAGCGACCCTGTATAGGGTTTCCAAGGAGCAGCTGGTGAGCTTGAACCACTGACCTTGCAGTTCAAACAACTTTGCAGTCTGATGCATTAGCCCACAGCGCCACACCACAGCAATATTGCCGTGCTCAGATTTACAAATGAAATTTTTTAAAAAGATGCAGAAAATTATAATTACTGTCATTATTTTTCTCTCCTACTCTCTTAAGTCCTGGTGTGGTGCTGATGTTGTGCTTCGGGTTAATGCGCTGGATTGCAAAGTAAATTTGAACTGTAAGGTCAGCGGTTCAAGCTCACCAGCCACTCTTTGGAAATCCTATACAAGGTCTCCATTGATCGGAACCGACCTGATGGCACTTAACAACTTTCTTAAAGTACATTACATAACATCAGTCCATTTTATTATCATATCAACCAGGGTTCAATTACCCAGGAAACAAAGTAGGCATGGGCATACCTGTGTTTACTTACTAATCTGTAAGATTAGTAAAGATTTACTGCCTCAGAAACCCTATACAGGATTGCTATTAGTCAGAACTGACTCAATGGCACACCACCACCATTCACTACAGATTAGAAAGCCTATGCTTACCTTGCTTATTGGATAATCCAAGTCATCAACCCTATGATCCAGGTATGGTCATTATCCCCATTTTATAGATGAAGAAACGTTAAAATTAAGTTAAATAATTTTTCAATTGTCCCTTAGCTTGACATTCTAGTTCACATAACTGTTAGTACCTGTGCTAGATACAACTCCAGGTCTTTCTGACTATAAAATTACTTATAAGAAGAAAAATGGCTATCATTTGTTGAGAGATTTATGCATACTGTGCTAAGTTTTATTTTTATTTTTAACACAATTCTAGGCTGGTATGGAGCTAGGAGAAGCAATGGACTGCTAACTACAAGGTCGGCAGTTCAAACCCACCACTTGCATTCAAATTCCAGTTCTCTTCATTTCTGAGCTTCAGTGTCCTCAATTTTAAAGGGGGAAATGTGACACATAGCCTTGTTGTTGTTCAGTGCCATCAAGTTGGTCCCAACTCATAGCGACTCTGTAAGGGGGTTCCAAGGAGCTGCAAGTTCATCTGACATGAAAGGGCCAGATTTAATCACTGTACTTGGTCTCCCCAAGTGTCCTGAGGGCTCACATCACTTGGTTTGAGTTTCCAAATTTTTCATTCTTTGGTATAATTTTTATCATATTATGGAAAACTGAAAGCTAGCCTTAAATTCAGCTCCGGGTTTTGTGGTGACTATTCTGGTATTTTTTCCAATATCAACCTTCAAAAGCCACTGTAAAAGTACATTTGCAGTTTGAAATTTGCCATGTAAGCTATAAACAGACCATTAGTTTAAACAAGTGTTGATTTTGTAGACTATTAAGGATGAAATAAGTTTGATATTTACTAAGTTAAAAGAACATTCATTTTATGGTTTTTAAATTGCTTTGAGAAGTCTTACTAAAATTTTCCCTTATATGAAGTCAGAATGAAAAATGCCTTTGACAATGTATGTTACACATTCTTAAACAGAGGTCTGCCTGATCACATAGCTCTCCTTTAAAGCAATATGAAGTTGACAAACCTAAAAAGGAATCAATGGATGCCCCCAATCCAGGCTGGGTACAGCGAGCTCCGGAGAACATCCAGAGCTTTGAAGCACCAGTTAAGCTGATAACCAAAGAATGAGGTTGAGTTATCCTAGAGAGAGAGAAGCAGGGATTCCAGTAGAGGGAAGAGCTTGACAAAAGTCTTGAGTGGAGTAGGAGATGGGAGACAGTATATGCTAAATGCTGAAAGAATGGAACAGATAGCATTACCAGAGCTTAGAGAGGGGAGGTCCATTTGAATCAGGGTGGTCACGAAAGGTTTATTGAGGAAGGTAGAGATTGAATGCAAAGTATTTAGATTTGGATGGAGGATGGGAGAAGACTATATAAGCAATGACACAAAGTGCTGCAGGCATGTTTAAAGATCATTGAGGAGAGCCACCATGCAGAAGCCAAGTGCACCCAGCCCCACCGCCCTCACTAATACCGTCACCGGCATGGCTAACACTCACACTTACAACACAAGCTGCCTCTTATGGAAGACAATGCTCCGTGGGGCTCTCACATTTCCAGACATTTTGTAAGCAGAGTCCTTGACTACCCTTGCTCCAAGCCTTCCTTTCAAAGATATTTATGTAGTAAACAGCCTTGGAGATAGGGATAAGGTCTCTCACTAGGACAGAGGACAGGTTCACTTACAGCCCATTAAAACAGATTCAGATTCCTTGGTGTCAGGAATCCTTTCCATAATGCAACCCTCAGGTGTCAGATGACACCTAGTCCTCTTCATATTGCCATATTGGAATTGGGGCTCAAGGAACAAGCAAAGCACGATACTCCGCTACTGCTATTCTCATGAGTGATCAAATCCTCTGGCTAAGACATACTAACTAGTATGGTTCCAGTTTTCATTGAGTCAATTCCAACTCAGATGTCCCCAGGTATGTCAGAGTAGAATTCTCAAAGACTGATTTTTCAAAAGTATATCACCATACGTTTCTTCTGAGGTACCTTTTGGTGGACTCGAACATACAGTCTTTTGGTTAGCAGTTGAGTGCGTTAACTGTTTACAGCATCCAGAGACTCTATCTCAGACATAGCATCAATGAAACTGTGTCAGGCTAATCTATTAATTTGTCAGTGGGGTAAAATCTCACACTCCTCACATAAGTCCTATGAACTCATTTAACTCTTTTTAACTTTCTCTCTCTCACACACACACACACCAACACACACACATACTATTCCATTTATCAAGTCTATCTAACCTAACTACTGCATCGTTTCAATTCTGACCCATAAAGACCGTATATCTCTATGTTGTTATTGATGTTGTTAAGTGCCATTGAGTTGGTTCCAATTCATAGAGACCAAAGAGCGGCTTGTAGGTTTGAACTGCCGATCTTGTGCTTAGCAGTCCAGTGTTTATCCTACAGTGCCACACCAGAACTCGTATATCTATGGTGGTGGTGGTGATTGTGTGCTGTGGAGTTGGCTCTGACTCATGGTGATCCTGCACAGGGTTTCTGAGGCTGTAAATCTTTATGGGAGCAGAAAGCCTCATCTTTCTCCCACAGAACAGCTGTTAGTTTCGAACTGCCGATCTTGACGTTAGCAGCCCAATTCGTAACCATTACACTACCAGAGCTCCTTATATCTATAGGAAAAATAAATAAAATGATCCAATAATAATTTTGGAATTGGACTATAAAGATTATTATGTGCCTGGCTAAGGAGTTTGAACTTTATCCATTCAGCAGTCATGGAAAGTTTGGGGGCAAGAGAAGAGTATGAGGAAAATGGCATTTTCAAAAAGCTTCCCTGGCTGTAGTCTTTTGTTGGATATGTTAGGCTGAAAGAAAATCCTGTTAGGAAACAAGTTACCAAATATTAGGAGGCAGAAGCAAGATTCATGATGATTTCTACAGGCTTCAGGATGGGCTAAACGTACCCACTGTGGAATTTCACAAGCCTAAATGTCAGACCTTGGACAAGACTCCGTAACACCGGGGGCTCCAGCAAAAGACTGAGAACACGTGACTTCGTAGCCACAGCCCTTGTGAGCAGTTCAAATGCTGCCAGCACCTAGGCAGCCAGAGGTGAGTCAGCAGTACAGGGTTGCCAAAGGGCCACAGTGATCTTTAGCTGCAGGAAAAGGCTGATGTTGGACCAGGAGGCAACATTCCAGTGCCGGCCAAATTCATCGTGTAGGCTTGTATTCAGTTCTGAGCCCCACACTGAATATGAGCATAAAACCCACATCCTTCCAGACAAGTCAAATTCATAATGACCCTCTAGAACAGAATAGAACTGCCCCATAGAGTTCCCAAGGCTGTAAATCTTTATAGATGCAAACTGCCACATCTTTATCCTACAGAGTGGCTGGGGGGTTTGAACTGCTGACCTTTTGGTTATAACTGAATGTGGATATAACTGCTGTTTGTTGAGTGCTTGATGGGTACCATGTCTGTATGAGCACTTCATACTCATGATATCTGATTTAAACCTACCTTGAACCTAAGGGGCATTGTTGTTGTTGTTGTTGTTGTGTGCCATCGAGTCGGTTCCGACCCATAGCGACCCTGTATAGGGTTTCCGAGGGTGTAAATCTTTACGGGAGTAGAAAGCCTCATCTTTCTCCCACGGAGCAGCTGGTAGTTTCGAACCACTGACCTTAAGGTTAGCAGCCCGATTTGTAACCACTACGCTACCAGAGCTAAGACCCTGCCATTTTATGTATGGAGTCTCTGAGTGTTACAAATGATTACTGCACTTGGCTGCTAACTAGAATATTGGAGGTTCCAGTCTACCCAGTGCTTGCTGAAAGTGAAGAGGACTTGAAACATTTACTTATGCAGATCAAAGAGCACAGCCTTCGATATGGATTACATCTCAATGTCAAGAAAAGAAAAATCCTCACCACTGGACCAATAAACAACATTCTTATCAATGGAGAAAAGATTGAATTTGTCAAGGACTTCATTCTTCTTGGATCAACTATCAACACTCGCGGAAGCAGCAGTCAAGAGATCAGACGACATATTCCATTAGGCAAATCTGCTGCACAGGAACTTTTTAAAGTATTGAAGAGCAGAGATGTCAGCTTGAGGACTAAGGTGCGCCTGACCCAAGCCATGGTGTTTTCAATAGCCTCATATGGATGCGAAAGCTGGACAGTGAATAAAGAAGATAGTAGAAGCATTGATGCCTTTGAGTTGTGGTGTTGGAGGAGAATACTGAAGGTGCCACGGACTGCCAAAAGAACCAATAGATCTGTTTTGGAAGAAGTGCAACCAGAGTGTAACTTGGAGGCCAAGATGGCTAGGCTTCGTCTCTCATACTTTGGACACATTGTCCGGAGAGAACAGTCGCTGGAGAAGGATGTCATGCTGGGTAAGGTGGAGGGTCAGAGAAAAAGAGGAAGACCCCCAATGAAATGGATTGGCCAGGTGGCATCATTGATGGTGTCAAGTGTGGCGGCGGTAGTAAG
This sequence comes from Chrysochloris asiatica, assembly GCF_000296735.1. Taxonomy (NCBI): domain Eukaryota; kingdom Metazoa; phylum Chordata; class Mammalia; order Afrosoricida; family Chrysochloridae; genus Chrysochloris; species Chrysochloris asiatica. The sequence goes on from NW_006408566.1 coordinate 19,461,378, forward strand.
GTTGGCCCAGGATCGGACATTGTTTCATTCTGCTGTGCATGGGGTCGCTATGAGTCGGTTCCGACTCGATGGCACCTGACAACAACAACAACAGCAACAGTCTACCCAGAAGTGCCTCTGAAGAAAGGTCTGGCAATCTACTTACCAAAAAAAAAATACAACACTGAAAGCCCAGTTTCCAAGCACAGTTCTACTCTAACACACCATAAACACACCATGAGTTGAAGTTGACTTGATGACAACTGGTTTTGAATTTTATCTACAAGGAAACTAAAGCTCAAGAAAGCTTGTGCAAGCTCTCCTAGCTAGCAAGTGGCAAAGCCAGGATTCAAACCTAGGTTTAGTATAATCCTGAGCACCATGCTCCTAAGCATTATGCTAGCGGTTACTTTCTGAGGGATGTTGAGCAACTGAAACAGAAAAAACACTTCAGGATGAGAAGGAAGTTGGGACCCATGACACCAGCTAGGTAGGTTGTAGATGCTCATGAAGGAGGTTCCAAACTGTATGGCCAGTGCACAAGCTGCACTTTCTCAAGGGCACAGGATCAATGAATGGCTAAAAATCCCTCTTCCTGGAATCCCCTCCTAACTTCCTGCCTAGAAAATTCCTGGATATCCTTGATGATCATACACACACATCACACACATCCCCACCCCAAACCATCCCAAACCCCTCAGATGCTTCTCTGCTATTCCATGTTCCTACAAGATTCTGACTATCCCCCATCCAAGCACTCTGCATGCAGTGTTCAAGGCTCACCAGCCTTGGGCCCTTTCAAGAGCAAAGAGTGGTTCTTTATCATCTTTCTTATCCCCCCAGAGTCAAAGCCATGAAGGTTAAATTGTGCAGTTTTTATGGATACAAGATCTACCCTGGATACGTAATACGCTTGCAAGTGCAAAACACAAATTGGCATTCCTTTTCAGAGAAACACTTGGCAGATAAATTGGGCTGTCCTCTACAGAAGAAAGCACCAAAAGGGACAATCAGAAGGATTCTAAAGGAAAGAACTCCCCAAGGTGTCAGATTCCAGAGGGCCATCACCACTGTATCTCTTGATGACATCTCTTGCTGGCCAAGGGGAATGAGAAACCTGAAATCAGAAAAGCTTAATGAAAGTGGGCCAGCAGGGCTTCCAAAGAAGCAAAGCAGGCTATACAAGCATCTAAAAAGACAGCAATACCTGCGGCTAAAACTCTCTCAAAGGCAGCACATGAAACAAAAGATTGTGAAGTGTGTGGATGTTTCTGCTCTCTGAGTTGGTGGAATGTGTTACATGGTTGTCATATTGGAAATTTAAATAAAAATTTGACTATTAAAAAAAAACACACACACACACAAAAATCAAGAGCAGTGGCCTTGTTCGTTCTATTCTATACTCCCAGAGGTGCCTGGTGCAGAAGAAGTATATAAAATAAAGACAACCAGAGTATCCACTGATAAATAAGAACGCTTGGAAAAACATGGAGTCAAGAAATGGATTCAGGAAGTGCTGGTCTCCCATGAAGTCAAGCAAACAGGGGCCCAGGAGAAAGGTCTAGATAATGCATCGCTGGTGCTGGCCAAGAGACAGGATACACTGGGGGACAAAGCTATTCCTGGTTTATTGGGCAGCAGGCCCCAATGACACCAGGTTTGATGGGGTAACAGGAAGAAATCACTCACCTTGTACAGCTATGTTCAGATATCCTAACATCCTGTTCCTCACTACAGACATTTCAGAAGGCAAAAATGAGCTGGTGGCCAGACATGGACTGGTGTTTTATTTCAATTCCTGTGGGGCTGGTATGCCAGGGACAAAACTGTCTTTCTTTCCTTCTGCATGCAGACTTGGAAAACAAAAAATGTAAGTGCAAAGAGAAGGAAACAATGAATAAATCAGGTCTCCAAGCCTTGAATAAGTTCCTATTCTATGGGGACAAGGAGCTCTGGTGACACAGTGGTTAAGCACTCAGCTGCTAACAAAATCATCAGCAGTTTTAACCCACCACTGGCTCCAAGAGAAAAGATGTGGTGATTTGCTTCCATGAAGATTACAGCCTATGACAGCCGGGGGACGGGCTTGTGAGATGTACCCTTTGGTTGTTTAATGATGCATGGAGGGGATTGTAATCATTGCAATGAAACGAAATACGATAGGATGAATGTAAAACTGATATTCTCCTATGTAAACCCACATAATTCACAATAAAAACTTTAAAAAAATAATAAAAAGTACAGCCTAGGAAACTCTATGGGGCAGTTCTATTCTGTCCTACAGGTTGTTCTGAATAGGAATCAACTCAACAGCATACATCTCCACATATGGGGGTTTTGGTAGTTCACTGGTAGGATCCTTACCTTCCATGCAAAAGACCAGGATTGAGTCTTAGTGGACCACAGGTACATCTACCACACATCTGTCAGTGGAGGCTTATATGTTGCTATGATGCTGAACAGGCTTCAGCAGGGCTTCCAGAGTCATAAAGAGCAGGAAAAAAGACCTGGTGTTGTTTTTAGGTGCCATTGAGTCAATACCGACCCATAGCAACTTTATGCACAGTAGAACAAAACACTGTCTGATCCTGGGCCAACCTCACTACTCTTGCCACGCTTGAGTTCATCGATGCTGCCGCTACCTCTAAAAATTCGACTTACTGATCATAACAGTTCAATCCAGTTGTGCGTGGTGTTGTCAATGAAGTGGGGACTAACTCAAAGGCAGCCAACAACAACCGTATGCCTGGTTTTTAAAACCAAGTCCCAAGCAGCATCATGCAGCAGAGTGAACAGGGAGTTAAGCAGTGTAAGGAAAATCCCCAGCTCTATTCCCCATGAGTTGTGTGATACTGGCCAAGCTATTTGAGTCCTGGAGTTTCAGTTTCCCCATCTAGTTAGAAGGAGTCCTACTGTGGCACTGTAAGATGAGCACTGAAAGCTTGGTTTGAACTACAAGGTCAGAGGTTCAAGCTCTCCAGTTGCTCCTAGGAGGCCTTATGCAGGGTCACTATGAGTTGGAACTGACTCAATGGCATTTAATAATACCTGCATATAATGATATCCTCACTGGATTGGTGGGAAGACTAATGGTGAAGTTATTTGCAGGGAAATTACAGGCAAGTTAATTCCATTCCTTTCCCTCTTACCTACCCACAACAGCAATATGAGAGAAAGAGCATAGGACTGAGAGACAGACAGGTAGGTGCCAAGAACTGACTTACCTGACAGATCCCTTAAACTTTCTGAGCTCAAGCTTTCCCCCAACTGTCATGGATTAAAATGGGACAATAAATGGCAAAGTGCCTATAAATGTAACCATTGAGTTGACTCTGATTACTGGCAACCCCAAATGTGTCCATAGGATTATCAATGGCTGGTTTGTATACAATAGGTTGCCAGTCCTTTCTTCCAAAGCATCTCTGTTTGGACTCAAACCTTCTACCTCTTGGTTATCAATCAAGTGCATTAACCATCTGTGCCACTATGGACCCTCTACAAATGATAAGTGAATGTTATTATTGTTATGACTTCCCTAATTCAGAGTATGAGACTTTCAGACCTAAAGAAATGTCTAAAGACACAAAGGAGTAGGTTGGAGCTGCTGTAGTATTGGAGCTGGTATTCAGATATCTGGGATTCCATGAATAGACACTGTGGTCGCAGATGGCCTGGGTAAGGACTCCTTTCCCAGAGAATTCGGGCACAGTGGGAAGATCTTGGCTAAGTTTACTCAGCCCCTTCAAGAAGCATTCTCTGTTTCCCCCAACCCAGAGAGATGCACCTTCCCCTGGGTTTCTACAATTCTTTGTGCTTTCCTTTATCAAAGCACATCACTCTAAACTGTAACTATTTATGCTGTCCTGTGACACTGGTACTTCAGTGACAGACCTCTTGCCTCCCATGCAGATGATCTAGTTCTCTTCCAGTCAGTGTACCTCATGGGCAGTCACCACACATGTGTCAGTGGAGGATTACTATATTTTTCTCTAGTGCTGAACCGATCTCTGAAAAGCTTCCAGACTAAGGAAGAAAGACCCTGAAATCTACTTTCAGAAATCAGCCAGTGAAAACCCTATAGATCGCAATGGTCAAATCTGTACCCAATCATGCAGTATTGTGTTCCATTGTGCAGGGAGTTCCCATGGGTTGGGGCCAAGTGAACAACAGCATGCATGCTTCTAGTTCCTTACCAATCCATGAGACTGAGGTCCATATGTTTAATGCCTAATAAATGTGCATGTGAATAGAACAGATGATGAGGGTTTCAGACAACACTAAAAGTTATATTGGAACTAAAACAAAACTCTGGGAACATTTTCTGAATCACCAAAGACATAGTACCTCCCAAGCAAGGTAAAGCATTTCACCCATCATGAAAGGAGCTTAGATCTGAATGATATCTGGATTTGGTCCTCTACATCTCAACAGAACAAGACTGGAGAGTGCCAGGCAATTTGGTCTGTTTAGCCTTCTTTAGTCCAGACAAGAGTCCTTTCAATGAAAAGTGTTTATGGTTCCCAACCCTTCCCTGCATCCCAACAGCTACTGTCTCAATCCTGATATTGTGCCTGCCTAAAAGGGATTTAAATTTGATAAAGGAAGCAAGTGTAAATTGCTACAATTTGATTAACTTGACCTATTTTTATGGATGTAGTAGCTCAAAATACCAACTGATAGGGAAGGAGTCTTCACATCAAAGACCAACGTAGACACTGGCTACCTAAAATGGGGTGGCTCTAAAGCCACAAAGTGGCTGGCTTTCAAGTTTTCAAGAAGGAGTTTAGTTTCAGAGTGTGCAGGAGAAGGTAGAATCCCCAGAGAATAGTTTTCATCTTGTCTAGACAAGTCTAGTGAAATGAGATGGGGATAGGATTCTTTTGATTCAATAGTGAGTAATTGTTATAATGACTAATTGCAATTGTCACAATTGTAAAGGTAGAAGTTGTATAACATAAAGAGGGGAGTAGGTAATCTTACATTCCAGGAAGAGAGGACCCTAGGACCATCAAGAGAGAAGAGGATGAGCAGAATGTGGGACCCTATCCAGCGAAGCAGTGACACCAGAGATGAGGACATGGAGAGAGAGCAGCTGAGGACTCTAGACTCATGGAAAGAGAAAGGCTGTGTACTGGCAGCCAGAAGGCAGGCTTGCAGAATGCACCCTTTGGTTGTTTAAATGATTATATATTCCTGAATGTTTTTGTGTACACTAAAAAAAAAGGGAGAGGCGGGGTTTGATGGCAGCTAGGGTGGAAGTGCAGTGAGGTTCCCTGTCAGCAACATCACAGAATACCAGGCAAAGCAGATTCAGGGCAGAGCTCCAAAACTCTGAACCACATGGATGGAATATTTAAAAGGTTTGAAGGCTTTTAGCAAGTGGAACATGTAGCAAAAGTAAGAAATTGTATACTTTTGAATCTGCCAGGCTCAGTGGCCCAGAGTTGACAACTTGGGCTAGACCAAATGACAAGACCAAGCAGGGGCAGCAGATACACCAAGGAAAAATGCCACAGGAACCTCGGAGCAAAGGTGGACAATACACTTTGTTGATTTTACTTTGTTCTGATTTTCTTTCTTTTTTTTTTTTTTGTATCTGTTCATTGGCCCCCCCACTGTTTGTGCAACTCCAATTGTCATGAGTAGAGGGTGTGCCTGAGCAAGTGAACACCCCCTACCCACACCACTGGGGTTTCTTCTGCCATGCATTCGCACAGATACTCTCAGCCCAAGAGCCAGCACTGAACTGTTTTATTTTTAATATGGAAAAGCCAGAACAAGGCGCATGGAGAGGGAAAGAGAGTTTAAAAACAAAACAGGCCAAAAATTAAATCCTCAGGTACAGCATAACAACCAACAGTGGCATCTTGAAATCTCTCAGGCAGCTTTGACGGCAAGAAGCTGAAAGAGGACATTAAAGTCACAGGCTATAGATTTTTTTTTTTTCCTTCTCTCCCTTTTCTGTGATTATAGACTAAAGTATCCAGTCTAGTTTTTGTTGTTGTCGCTATTGTTAATTGTTTTGGTGGGGGGGAGGGATTATCTTTGTTTGTTTTTTGCTGTTGCTGTTTTGCTGTTTTATGCTCCTCCTTCTACCTTTGGGGGACTCTTTCTCTATATATATTACCCAAGAAGAGACAGCAACTGCTGCCATATAGTCAAGCTATAATCACACTCTTTTAAACACCAATATCTAGGCAAGAAACAATACCAACAGCCATATACCAGAGAGGCACACAACACCTGTGAAAATAATTCTGAGTTAAGCAATAAGAAGAGTGAAAAAGGGAAGCCCATATCATGATCACATCTACTTGGAGGCAATCAGAAAACATAAAAAATACCAAAACACATACTCAATTAACTATTAAGGCCACAGATAAACACTAAACATGTCCAAGAAACAAAAACAAATGACCATATCAGCACATGTCCAAAAACAAGATAAAATATCTGAGATAAATGACCTAGAGGTAGATCTGGACTACATTCTGGAAGGAGGGCAGGCCTTGGAAATGCCTGAGAAGGAATTCAGAAAAATGGTTATAAAATGTTTCAAAACACTTTACAATGGAGTTGAGAAAAATAAGGAAGAAGTCAGGAAAGCACTATAGGAACAATCAAATAAGATAGATACAGCATTGGAAACAATTCAAAACCTACAGAAAGAGGTCCAAATGATCAATAATAGAATATCAGAAATATACAATATACTGAAAGGGCAAAGGAGTAGGACAGATGAGATGGAAGGCAGAACCAGTGAGCTGGAAGACAAATCTCTCAATACACTAAGAAAGACGAGAAATCAGAAAAAAGAATGAAATATCTGAACAAGGTCTAAGATTCATGTTGGGCAACATGAAGAGGAATGCCTTAAGAATTATCAGCATTCTGGAACAGGAAGAATCACACAAGTCCACAGCCAAAATAGTTGAAAAACTACTGGAAGAAAATTTCTCTAACATCCTGAAAAGTGAAAAGATAAACATTCAAGAAGCTCAAAAAACCCCAGGAAGGATAGGACCCAAAAGAAAATCACCGAGACATATCATAATCAAGCTCTCCAAAATCAAAGATAAGGAGACACCCCTGAAAGCAGCTAGTGAAAACAGAAGTGTTACATACAAAGGCAAGCAAATCAGATTAAGCTCAGATCTCTCAGCAGAAACCATGCAAGCAAGAAGGCAATGGGGAGACATATATAAAACCCTGAAGGAAAAAAACTGCCAACCAAGAATCCTTTATCCAGCAAAGCTATCAATCAAATATGTGGTGTATTCAAAACATTCCAGGATAAACAGAAGCTAAGGGATTTTTCCAAAGCCAATCCTGTGCTACAAAACATCCTAAAGGGAGTTCTGTGGACTGAGAACCAATAACAACAACCAGAGATTGACATACTTGGCAGCACCTCCCAGAACTAAATCAACAGAAGGAAGAGTCGAGAACAGAAGAAAACTATAAGTACAAACTCAGAGAATCTGGGAGGTCAGTCAATGATCAAAATGATTACAATGCAAAAGAAGGTAAACATGTAGGAACAGAGATCCAGATGGTGAGAAGGTCATGTGGTCTTGCTGCTGATCACGTTGGTTACCAATAAGGGGAAGTGGGAGAAAAACAGCAATGAAGTTGTGAGCTAAGTCCAATCACTTTCAATAGACTCCTTTTTTAACCTGGATTGAGACCTGGTTGGCCAACAGTATGATGAGAACTGTGGACTCTCTGGCCCATGGAGCAGGGACATGGTCCCAGAGAACAAGAACAGAGTGTGAAGCGTCCAGCTGATATAAAGTGAGGGGAGATGCACAAGAACACCCACACTTACAGATAGTACCCATTTGACCTGGCATCAATGGCTGGATGATCAGAACACAACTAAAGGAAGAAAGAAGAGGAAAAATATTAGATGAACTTGACCTATGCTTGTGGATGCAGTATGGCAAAGGAGCAAACAAATCTTTACAGTGAGGATCATTCCCACCCCCTTGGTACACAGGGTCAACAAGGAT
>NW_006408566.1:19470108-19471219 GCF_000296735.1 Chrysochloris asiatica
GGGGAGGGATTTGAAGTCTGGAAAAGCAGTGTCCAGTGGCTCCTTTCCTCATGAAAGCAAACTTCCAACCTTCTAATTAAACTTCTCAGCACACCTGTGAGGTCATGATTCCCTCCCTACCCTGTCTGCCTCCCCCTTTCACAGTCCTGAGCCACAGGGGGCTTTCGGGTTTGTATTTCTTTTTCTGCTTCAGGCCAAAGAGAAGGAGTTAGGTTTTCAGAACTTTACGGCTCCTCGGCTTCTGCTCAAACCCCTGTTTACCTGTTTCATAGTAGAACTGGGAGGAGTAATTATTGCTCCTGGGAGCTTTGAAGGTTGACCTCTGTGGCAACAGAGGTGTCAAATATGATGATTAGCATTAACAATAATTATTATTAGAGCAGGACTCAGCTCCTGTAAAAAAGAGAAATAACTCTGCAATGATTTCCCAGGTTTTGGGGCCCCTCCATGGTTAGGTTTTGTTATATAAGGGGGTGCCATGACAGGTTGGGGTGTGAAGGTAGGGAATAGGGCCTCGGGCTTCCCATAAAGATCACAGGCCAATCCTGGCCATAGATGGAGGTTGAACACTGGTTAACACTCACTATGGACCTAACATCTGAGTATCTCTTGAGATGCTGGAGCTGGCCCCCCCTACCTACCTCCCCTTAAACTGCAGGACACATTGGACTTCTTTTATTTCTTCCAGTGTGCTCTTTGTAACCCCAGGACTGTTTGACACATTAGTCCCTTGAACTAGAAAACCTTCTCCCTACCTGTGACATTTCACTGAGTTAATATCAGTGCATCTTTTGGTCTCTGTTAGGTGCTGTTGTGTGCCCTGTGCTTCTGTTTTATAGGACAGATACTTGTTCAATTTCGGTCTCCCTGCTAGTCTTATTAGACTGCAAGCCCCATGGGGCAGAAGTCATGTTTGTTTAGCTCACCATTCTATTCTTAGAAAGCAGTAGAAGGCATAGCACGTATGAAGTCCTGTTTACTGAATGAATGAATGATAGAATGGATGGTTAGCTAACATTGTAGTATTTGGTACTAAAGAACCTGTGTTCAAATCCTTACTGTACCAATTATTCACTGTGCCAACTGAGAAAAGTTATTTCATGTCACTGTG
>NW_006408566.1:19472746-19473772 GCF_000296735.1 Chrysochloris asiatica
TCAGAAAACCAAAAAGGAAGAATCCGCTCAGCATTTCTCAAGCTGTGGGAACTGAAGAAAAAAATCAAGCCTCGACTTTCTTTATTGACGGATTCTCTGGGAAGATTATTGAATGATGCAGAAAGAGCATCAAGAGAAGATGGAAGGAATACGTAGAGTCACTATACCAAAAGGAAATGGTTGATGTTCAACCATTTCAAGAGGTAGCATATGATCAAGAACCAATGATACTGAAGGGAGAAGTCCAAGGTGCCTTGAAGGAATTGGCAAAGAATGAGTCTCCAGGAACTGATGGAATAAAAATTGAAATCTTTCAAGAAAGTGAGACGGCACAGGAGGCACTGACTCATCTCTGCCAAGAAATTTGGAAGACAATTATCTGGCTGACTGATTGGAAGAGATCCATATTTGTACCCATTCCATAGAGAGGTGACCCAATGGAATGCAGAAGTCATCAGAAAATAACTTTGATATCCCATGAGAGTAAAGTTTTATTAAAGGTAGTACAGAAATGGCTGCAAGCATACATCGACAAAGAACTTCCAAAGGTTCAAGTTGTATTCAGAAAAGGCCGTGGAACAAGGGATATCATTGCTGATGTCCAATGTTTCTTGACTGAAAGCAGAGACTATAAGAAAGATGTTTGCCTGGGCTTTATTGACTATGCAAAGGCTTTCAATTGTGTGGATCATGACAAGCTATGGGGAACATTGTGAGGTATGAGTATTCCTGAACACTTAATTTTGCTCATGAGGAATCTGTACATGGACCAAGAGGCAGTTGTTTGAATAGGACACGGGAACACTGAGTGGTTTAAAGTTAGGAAAGGTGTGCAACAGGGTTGTATTCTTTCACTATACTTATCCAAATCTGTTATATGACGAAAAATGTGGCATTAAGGATTGGAGGAAGACTCATGAACAACCTGCAATATGCAGATGATACAACCTTGCTTGCTGAAAGTCAAGAGGACTTAAAATATCAATTGATGAAGATCAAAGAGCACAATCTTCAGTATGGATTGCA
>NW_006408566.1:19474175-19481073 GCF_000296735.1 Chrysochloris asiatica
CTGCCAAAAGAACCAATAGATGTGTGTTGGAAGAAGTGCAGCCAGAGTGCTCCTTGGAGGCCAGGATGACCAAACTCCGTCTCTCATACTTCGGACATATTATCAGAAGTGACCAGTCGCTGGAGAAGAATATCATGTTTGGTAAGGTGGAGGGTCAGAGAAAAAGAGGAAGACCCCCAGTGAGATGGATTGGCAATGAGCCAGCATCAATGGGCTCAAGTGTGGCAAGAATTGTGAAGTTGGCCCAGGACCCGGCAGTGTTTTGTTCTGTTGTACATAGGGTCGCTATGAGTCGGTACCAACTCAGTGGCATCTAAAAACAACAACAACAATATAACAATAACACTCAAGTAAGAATTTTTATCAATTGTTAAGTGAATGCATGTAAAACTCTGAACAGACTGCGAATGGGTATGCTCAATAAGTGTTATACCATACTGATGAATAAGTTCACGTGATGTAACTATCATCTCTGTGGTACTAACAAGGAAAAGGAAGCTCACAGAGATTTATGAAGTTGTCGTGAGCATTCAGGAAGCAGCCTGGCCTGGGTTCAACCTCAAGGTTGACCTACTGCCCAGTATGACACTTGTCAGCACCATCATATGTCCCTCTGGTGGCCCTTGATACCAAAACAGAACAAAACAAAACAAATCCCACTGCCATCAAGTCAATTTTGACTCATAGTGAGGGCTTCCAAGATGGTAAGTCTTTACAAGAGCAGACAGACTCCCCTTTCTCTTGTGGAGTAGCTAGTGGGTTTGAAACACTGACCATGTAGCTAGCAGCCCAACACCTAACCCACAGCACCACCTGTGGCCCCTGATAGTCTTGTCTTTTTGGTCCTGGCTTAAGGCCTACTTGGGTTGGTGGATGGTATGAATGACTTGGCTAAGGCCAGAATGCATCCATCAGCCTGTTCCTTTCACTCTGTTCTCTATACTAAGTTTTAAGGAGCCCAGGTAGTGCAATGGTTAAACACTTGGATGCTAACCAAAATGTCTGCTGTTAGAACCCACTAGCCACTTGGTGGGAGAAAAGAGCTAGTGATTTGTTCCCTTGAAGATTTCAGTCAAGAAAACCCTCTGTGGTAGTTCTACTCTGTCCTATAAAATCACTGTAAGTTGGAATCAACTCCAGGGTACAAAATAACATGCTTAGTTTGACAAAGCAATTAGGTGCTTATTCTGTAAACTACACCTAACCAAGGCTCAAGCATGGCAACGATAGTGGATAGTGAGGTTGGCCCAGGATCAGGCAGTGTTGTGTTCTGCTGTGCATAAGGTCGCTATGAGTAGGTACCAAGTCGATATCACCTAACAAAAACAACAACGACAAAGGCATATTGAGCAATGGCTGGTAATATTTCCAAGTTCAATCAATGCCAAAGGGCCATCCTTACACCCCCACATAGACTGAAGCTTCCTTGAGGAACCAGAAGCTGCAGTCTTGTCAGAGAAGTGTTTTCAATAGTGTCTGAAAAGTATCCCCAGTTGTGTCTGAGAAGTATCCCTTCAGGTATCTTTTATTATTTAAATTCCATTGTTGTGAATGTAAGTAGCACAGTTACCTAGATCAAAACAGTCCCCTAGGGCAGAGTTAAGTCAGTGTTTTCTCTACCCCTTGGATACCTGAGGCTTCCATGGGGAGTGCAGTTAGTGGACTGGCCTGAATACAAAGGGTAGAGGCATGAGTTCATTCATAGTGGCACTGGACTGCAAAGTTGTTTGAACCACAAAGTCATATCACTAAGTCAGGTCAATCACAGGTTTTCCATAGGATTTTTCTAACTCAAGCTGTGAGAAGTTTTCTTCCCTCTCTGGTTGCAAGTTGTAAGAATGAGCGACTAAACCATATATATATATATATATATATATATATATATATATAATTTATGTACTTTTCTGCATGTAAATTACATTTCAAAAATTATAAAAGGCTTTACCAAAGTTGGAAGGCACCCTGGATCTTCTGCAATTACACTGTCCATCACGTATAGAAATATCAAGACAGGCAGGTGAAATTATGCCAAAATACAATGAGAGAGAGAAGTAAGACACTTAGGGTGTTCTGGCAGCAATAGATCCAGCTATTTCTGAATTTTGCTCCACCCTTCCCTTTTCATGACTAATCTGAGCAAATAAAGTCTGCTTTTTAACTTAAGAGATAGAGTCAAGAGTATTTTGTTTTGTTTTGCTTTTCCTTAAAAGGTCTAAACACCATGAAATAAGAATAATTTTCATATTTATTTTGCCCACTTTGTTTTACAAAGGATTTAAGGCTGCTTAAAGGACTCCTGGTGTGGTACTGTAGGATAAGCACTGAACTGCCAACCACAAGGTCTACAGTTCAAACCCACCAGCTGCTTCTTGGAAGCCCTTTATCGGATTGCTATGGGGTGGAACTGACTCAATAGCACTTAACAACAACAACAACATTCTTCATATTGAATAATGCACAGACTGCCCCAAATTAACGAATTTGTGTTGGAAGAAGTACAGCCAGAATGGCGAGGTTTCATCTCAGTATTTTGGACATGTTATCAAGAGGGACCAGTCCCTGGAGAAAGACATCATGTTTTGTAAAGTAGAAGGTCAGTGAAAAAGAGGAAGAACCTCAGCCAGATGGACAGACAGAGGTGCAACAACAATGGGTTCAAACAGGAATAACTGTGTAGATGACAGAGGACCAGGCGCGTTTCATTCTGTTGTGCATGGGGTCTCTATGAGTCAGAATCGACTGGACATCACCTAACAACACTGACAACACTCTTTCTTCATTTGTCTTGCATTTTCCAATTTATGATCTGTTACTACACTCAATGTAGCCTCTCACTATAGTTTTATGAGGTAAATAAAACAACTGTAATTTACCTATTTTGCAGATATTTTAACCAAAGAAGGGAAATTATTTACTTCAGTCACACAGCAAAGTAGATGGTAGATCCTGGACTAGAATCTGGGTTTTCTGATTTTTCTCTCTTCTACTGATAAATCATGGCCGTGATAATAAAAAAACAAAAATAATAATAATAATAATAAAAGAGAGTGATAACTTGAGTATTTGGGCTCGTAAGATTCCCACAACCCCTCCTTTGGGTAATTATGCCCCCATTTTCAAGGGTATCTTCAGACCACAATAACTTTTAGGTGAAAAATTCCTGAAAGGGAACGTTAGAGGCCATCACTAATTCTTCTGGCTCTATACAGGTTGAAAAAATATATTTAGGGTCCAAGAGATGAAGATCCTGGCATGTTTCTAAGAAAGACAGAGTACTCTGAGCTCAGTGGAATGAAATTTGGGGTACATTTTATGAGGCATGTCCCATGGGTGACTCAAACAGGCCAGAGATAGATATAGGAGGCTGGGAAGTGTTCTGCTTCCATGCTGAGTTGGAAAAGGAAGACAGAAAGTTAGAAACCTCCCAATTCAAAGTCAGATAGACCTGAGTTCCAATCTGCCTTGTTCCAGTTGCTAGCTTAACATCTTAAACAAGTCATTGAATTTCTTTAAGTTTCTGTTTCTTCATTTATAAAGTGGTGATGAAAATGCCTTCTTCCAAAATACTTGAACATGGATCATCTATATATACACGTAACAGTGCCTTGGGACTTCGGGTGTGGCACTGCAGGATCAGCACTAGACTGTGAGCCACAAGGTCGGCAATTCAAACCCACCAGCCATTCCTCGGAAATCCTATACAGTGTCTCTATGAGTCGGAACCGACTTGACGGCACTTAACAACAAAAACAATGTTGTTGTTTTGTGCCGTGGAGTCGGTTCCAACTCATAGCGGCACTGTACAGGGTTTCCGAGGCTGTATATCTTTATGGGAGCAGAAAGCCTCATCTGTCTCCCGCGGAACAGCTGGTAGTTTTGAACTGCTAACTTTAAGGTTCGCAGCCTGATTCGGAACCACTACGCTACCAGAGCTCCTTAACAACAAAAACAATAGTGCCTGGCTTATAGCAGCTGCTCAATATTATTTTTTCCCACTTTGCTTCTCTTCTGCTCCTTGAAGTAATGTTCACATGTTGTTTTCCATAATGAGAATTCAGCAGGAAACATCTGTGTAACAAGGTGGATTAATACACATTACACTGTACTCTGACAATTGGGCTCTTCACCCTTTGGTCCCAAATGCCTTCCCCAACCTTTGTGCTCCTTCTCCTCTTCTTACTCCCTTGTTGCTCCACACCATCACAACTATCCTTGTTTGGCCAAATCTCTTCCTTTCCACGTCTATGAATTATCAAGCAGGATGTTTTCATAGATGGTTTATTTGCCAGTTACGCTTGCTTTAAGGAACCCTTGTGGTGCAATGGCAAAGCCCTTGGTTGCTAGTTCCAACCCATCCAGAGACTTCACAATAGTAATCTAGGCAGTAAAGGTTATTGTTGTTGTTGTTAAGTGCTGTTGAGTGGGTTCTGACTCACAGTGACCCTATATAGGGTTTCCAAGGAGTGACTGCTGGGTTTGTACTTCCAACCTTTGGGTTAGCAGTCCAGTGTTTATCTTTCAGTGCCACATCAGAACTCCATAGTTAAGATTATAGCCTAGAGGAGAAAAAACAAGATAGAGGATCATGTGGAAGTGCAGTGAGGAGCTCCATCAGCAACAACACAGAATACCAGACCAAGCAGGCTCAGGGGATGATCCTAGAACTCTGAACCACATATAAAGGAATATTTAGAAGGTTGGAAGACTAACAGGGCAATTTTAGCAGAAGCAAGAAATCCATTGGTTTCTAATTCAAGACACTCAACTGCTCCTGGAGCTGCCATCTTGGGCGAGACCAAGTCGGGGAAGGATCAAAACAGCCACCAACACCTGACAGAACCAAGGAGATAAAGGTGTGGACATTTTTTTTTTAAGTATCTGTTCATTGGTCTCTTTCTGTCTGTGCACCTCCATTCTGGTGACTAGAGGGGGTGCCTGAGTGAGTGGACACCTCAACCCCATCAGGAGGATTCTAATACATATGCACACAGATCTCTTCAAAATTTAAAGAGACAGTTTCCACTTAAAACGAAATGGCCACAGCGGGTCCTGAACTGTTTATAACTAGAAAAAAGGCCTCAACAGGGATTATGGAACAGGAAGGCAGACTAAAATTAAATCCTGAGTTATGTCACAACGACCAACAGCAGCATCGTGAAATTTCTCAGAAAGGAGAGTGAAAAGGGAAGCCCATCTCCTTATCACATCTACCTGGAAGCAATCAGAAACCATAAAAAATACCAAAATACACACCCATCTAAGTATTAAGGCCACAGATAACTCCTGAATATGCCCAAAAAACAGAAGCAGATGACCATTTCAGCACATATCCAGAAATGAGATAAAGTGACTGAGGCAAATGAGCTGGAAGTAGACCTACATTCTATACTGGAAGGAAAGCAGGCTTTGGAAATGCTTGAGAAGGAATTCAGAAAAATGATTATAAAATGTATCAAAACTCTTTACAATGGAGTTGAGAAAAATAAGGAAAAGGTAAGGAAAGTGCTACAGAAACAATCAAATAAAATAGATACAGCATTGGAATCAATTCAAAACCTACAGAAAGAGGTCAAAATTATTAATAATAGAATATCAGAAATGGACAGACAATACATTGAAAGGGCAAAGGAACACCTTAGTCCTCAAACTGGCATCTTTCATTTTGCAACACATTTGGCTAAACAATATGACCTTTGATTTCTTGACTACTGCCTCCATGGGGTTGATTGTGGATCCAAGTAAAATGACAGTCTTTGACAACTTCAATCTTTTCTTCATTGATCATGATACTATTTACTGGTTCAGTGATAAGGATTTTCATTTTCTTTACATTGAGGTGCAATCCATGCTGAAGGCTGCAATCAAGGTTGGGTCATCTGCATATCAAAGATTGTTAATGATTCTTCCACCAATCCTGATGCCACATTCTTCTTCAGCTTCTAAGGTTATTTGCACAACATATATGTTGAATTAGTATGGTGAAAGAATACAACCCTGACATAGATCTTTCCTGATGTTAAACCATTCCATATACTCTTGTTCTGGATATTCCAATGAATTATTCTGGAATTCCCATTTTTCACAACATTGTCCATGGTTTGTAATGATCCACACAGTCAAATACCTTTGAATAGTCGATAAAGTACAAGTAAACATCTTTCTGGAATTCTCTGCTTTCAGTCAAGATTCATCTGACATCAACAATGATATCATTAGTTCCATGTCCTCTCCTGAGTCTGACTTGAGTTTTTGACAACTCCCTATGAATGTACTGCTGCAACCCTTTTAATTATATTCAGCAAAATTGTGCTTGCATGTGATATTAATTACATTGTTCAATGATCGCTGCAATCCATTGGGTTATCTTTCTTTGGAATGGGCACGAATATTGATCTCTTCTAATCAGTTGGCCTGGTAGATGTCTTCTAAATTTCTTGGCAGAGATGAGTGAGTACCTCCAGTGCTGCATCAGTTTGTTAAAACATTTCAATTTGTATTCCATCAATTCCTAAGATCTTCTTTTTCTCCAATTCCTTCAACTTGGATTTTAAAAATCAGTTCTTAAGAGACCAAACAAGATGGCAGAGAAGGGAGAAGTGCAGTGAGGAGCTCCATCAGCAACAACACAGAATACTGGACCAAGCAGGTTCAGGGGATGGTGGCAGAACTCTGGACCACATATAAAGGAATATTTAGAAGTTTGGAAGGCTTACAGCTAGGGGAAATTGTAGCAGAAACAAGAAATCCATTGCTTTCTAATCCAAGATGCTCAGCTGCTCCCAGAGCCACCATCTTGGGGGAGACCAAGCAGGGGAAGGATCAGAACAGCCACCAACACCTGACAGAACCAAAGAGATAAATGTGTGGACACACTTTTTTTTTTTTTTTTTTTTTTTTT
>NW_006408566.1:19484988-19514131 GCF_000296735.1 Chrysochloris asiatica
ATTTACAGCCTCGGAAACCCTGTACAGGGTCGCTATGAGTCGGAACCGACTTCACGGCACACAGCAACAACAACAACAAAGGGTTTCCAAGACTATGAATCTTTGTGAAAACAGAAAGCTTCATCTTTCTCCCGAGGAGTGGCTGGTGGGCTTGTACTGCCAGATTTTAGTTTGCAGTCCAGTGTTTATCACACAGAGCCACCACACTCCCCATTGCTATGTGCATTTTGCCCATAGAATCTAATATTGCACCTGCGTGGCTTGAATTTTTTCTTCAGTTCTTTCAGTTTAAGAAATCTTGCGCATGGTCTTCCCTTTTGGTTTTCTAATTCTGTCATGCCATCTACAACATTGTTTCTAGCACTAAGATCATATTTTACAATTATTGACCCTTTCTCTTTGTTTCCAATTTTATAATCACTGGCTTTAGTGTTTGGTTCATACATTTGAATAACAGTGGTATTAACAGATCTTCTTTGTAGGCATATGGTTATTATACTATCACAGACAGCATTGTTGTACTTCAAGATGTATCTTGAAATGTTTTTTCTGAAGATGAATATAACACTATTCCATTTCAGACCAAAGAAGGCAGTAGAATTCTTCGATTTCTTCACCATTGGCTTTAGTAGTTGGTACGGAAATTTGAACAATAGTGGTATTAACCGGTCTTCTTAGTAGGTGTGTGGTATCCTATCACAGACAGCATGTATTTCAAGACAGGTCTTGAAATGTTCTCTGGCAATGATTGTTGTTCCAAGATTGAGCATGCATCACAATTTAGCTCTGTCCCACTAGGCCATGCAAACCTGTTTCAGTGTTCTCCTGTATCTTTCTTGTTCTTCCACCTCCTCCCCCTTCTTATATTGCCCTCCCCAACACCTGAACTAAACCCCCCAACCCCAACCCCACTGTTGTGGTTACCTTATACTCCATTAATTCTTTCCTCCATTTAAGACAGTCTATTTTATCCTGTAATCTACCTGACCTTCTCACCACCTGGTCTTGAAATGTTCTTTGGCAATTATTGTAATACCATTCCTCTTTAGTTTGTCTTTCCCACATAGTAAACCTTATGATTGTCAAATTCCAACTAGCCAATACCAATTCATTTTAGCTCACTAATGCCTAGGAGCTTTGGTAACGTAGTGGTTACGAGTCGGACTGCTAACCTCAAAGTCAGCAGTTTGAAACTACCAGCTGTTCCGTGGGAGAAAGATGAGGATTTCTGCTCCCGTAAACCTTTCTTTACAGCCTCGGAAACCCTGTACAGGGTCGCTATGAGTTGGAACTGACTAAATGGCACTTAACAATGACAACAATACCTAGGGTGTCAATCTTTTTGTGTTCTGTTTCACTTTTGAGAACTTCCAGTTTTCCTAGCTCTGTGCTTCGTATGTACATCCCAATTAGTCATGGATGTTCACAGCTGCTTCTTTTCATTTTGAGTTTTGCCTCATCAGCAAATTAAGGTCCTGAAAGCTTAAGTCCATTCACATCATTTACGGTCAATTCTACTTTGAGCAGGCAGCTTTCCCCAGTCATATTTTACAGTGTCTGAGGGGCTCATCTTTGGTCTCTATATCAGACAATGTTCCTTATGCTGTGATTCACGAGGTTTTTGTTGCTTAACTATTCAGAAGTGGTCTGCCTTTCCTTCTTAGTCTGTCTTAGTCTGGAAGCTTCATTGAAACCTGTCCACAATGGGTGATCCTGTTGGTATTTAAAATATCAGTCGTATAGCTTCCAGCCTCATAGCAACACACAAGTCACCACAGTATGACAAACGGACAGACGAGTGGTGGAAAACAGTTCTGTCAAATATCAAATTTCCTAATTACTATACTTAAGTTAGGAGCTCTGGTAACATAGTGGTTAAGAATCAGGCTGCGAACCTTAAGGTCAGCAGTTTGAAATGAACAGCTTTTCTGCAGGAGAAAGATGAGGCTTTCTGCTCCTTTAAAGATTTACAGCCTCAGAAACCCTGTACAGTGTCGCTATGAGTCGGAACCTACTCCATGGCACATAACCACCACCACACTTAAGTTATCAATTTTTGGAATCGTCCACTGCATACCCCTATGTCCTAATGTTACAAAATGCTGCATAAGCTCCAAGATTCAGCTCAAATCCTCTTCTTTTGTATGAATTAATTCATTATTTGACTAATATAGCTTGAATGCCAACTATGAGTCAGGCACCTTGCATGGTGCTGGGAATATAGTGAAACAGACAAACATTGTCCCTGCCCTAAATAAGCTTAGAGCTTTGCCTGGTTCCCTGCTCCCAGAACAATCATTGCTGTTGTCCTTGTAATTGCGTTTATGTCTTCCATCCTTATTTTAAAATCATTCGCATAGTGTGACCAAGTTGCCTTAGTTTGATCCAGACTTTTCTGGTTTTAGCATTGAAAGTACCATGTTCCACAAAGCAAACTGGAGTCATTGTTCACCCTACTATAAAGCCAATATTAAAACAGCAACAAAACATTTCTTTGAAGAAAACCACTCAGTCATTCATTCTACAAATAAGTTGTTGTTGTTAAGTGCCATTGAGTCAGTTCTGACTCATCGCTATACTGTATAGGGTTTCTGAGAAGTGGCTGATGGGTTTGAACCATCAGAATTTTGTGTTGTTGTTTGTTGTTGTTAAGTACCGTGGAGTCAATTCCGACTCATAGTCACCCTACATAGGGTTTCCGAGGCTGTAAATATTTACAGGAGCAGAAAGCCTCATCTTTCTCCCATGGAACGGCTGGTAGTTTCAAACTGCCGACCTTGAGGGTAGCAGCCCAATTCGTAACCACTACGCTACCAGAGCACCTTAGCCTTTTGGGTTAGCCAGTGCTTATTCTACAGTGTCATACCAGGAGAGCAAGCGCTAAATTTTTATTACATCTGGCTGCCTCTATTTTCTGTTCTCTCTCTCCCACAATACTGTAAGTATCGTGGGTTTAACGCTCATGCTTTTTCAACCCTGTATTGCCAGGCTCCAACACAGTGTCTAGTAAATCAAAGTAACTTCATTTTCTACAAACCACTGTGTTTATATTCAGAAGCAG
Source organism: Chrysochloris asiatica (assembly GCF_000296735.1). Classification (NCBI taxonomy): domain Eukaryota; kingdom Metazoa; phylum Chordata; class Mammalia; order Afrosoricida; family Chrysochloridae; genus Chrysochloris; species Chrysochloris asiatica. Next base: position 19,488,050 of record NW_006408566.1, read on the forward strand.
AGTTAATTTATGCTAAACAAATTTAAAGTATATTTTATAATTTTTAAGCAGAGAATTCAATCTAGTCTCTAGTATGGACTATTCAGCAAGTAATAAAATCCACTAACAAGCCTCCTTCTCTCATAATCTTCCTCTGGCCCCTCCAACAGCAGTACGATGCTTTAGAGGCTGAAAATTGTACAATTGCAGGTACCAACATCCCCCAATCCTCACAATGTTTTTAGACTATCCTAATTTTGAAAATTCTGTTTTACGAAGACTTGAAATATAAGTCTCTATAGCATACACCCAGGAGAGACCAGTCCCTGGAGAAGGAGATCATGTTTGGTAAGGTGGAGGGTCAGAGAAAAAGAGGAAGACCCCCAATGAGATAGGCTGGCCAAGTAGTAGCATCAATGGACTCAAGCGTGGAAACATTAGTGAGGTTGGCTGAGGATCGGGCAGTGTTTCGTTCTGCTGTGCATAAGGTCTCTATGAGTCAGTACCGACTCGGTGGCACCTAACAACAACAAAAACAACATAGCATATACCCATTTGGTTGTGATTTCTCTAACTGTTGTTGTTAGGTATGGTCCAGTTGATATCAACTCATAGTAACCCATGTGACAGAGAAGAACTGCTCCATAGGGTTTTACAGAGAGATCTTATGGGAGCAGATCACCAGGTCTTTCTCCTGCAGAGTCTCTGGGTGGATTTAAACTTCAAACCCTTCCGTTAGCAGACAAGTGCTTAGCAATTTGTGCCACCAGGTTTCCTTCGGGTTCCTTTACACACACACACACACACACACATAAAATAAGACTACTATTCCTTCAAATATTAGAAGAGCATTCTTATTCCTCTGATCTCTCGCCCTATATCACCACCTATATATACATCTGAAAATTTTCCTAGCCATTCTAACCACTTCCTGCTCCTTCAACTGTTACCAGGGTGATAAAGTTTCAGAATCCTGATCACTGTCCTCTGAATTTGTCTCACTTTACGTCCCTGTTAAAGTACCTGAATCAGAGCAGTTTTCTAGAATGGTCTGACAAGTATAACTGGGCTATTATTTCCACCTTGTTCCTATTTTAGTAAATTGCTAATAAATGGCCTACAATCTCCAAAGTCTTTTTTCTTTTTTGTGCTGTGAGTCATTTAATCAGCTACTTGGCATATTTAAGCACTCAGTAAATTGCTGGCTGACTGGATCCATGCATAAATTCATTAGGTGGATAGAGCAAACTAAGCACTCTCAAAGCCACAATCACATGAACTGTTATTCTTGTTTCATGGTAGCTGCCATGGCATCTGTTCCAATTCATAGTGACCCCATATACAACAGAACAAATTATTACCAGTCTGCTCTATTGTCATTGGAATTCATAAGCAATATTGTTGTTGTTGATGATGATGATGATAACTACAGTCGAGTTGGTTCAAACTCATAGCAACCCTGTATAGGATCTCCAAGGAGCAGCTGGTGGGTCTAAACTGCCAGCATTGTGGTTAGCAGACAAGTGCATATCCTACAGTGCCACCCCAGGACCCTGGTTGATAAGTGATAGGACATACTGTTTTATTCTTTTTTCCATATATTTATCCTGAGAGGATAGCATGAAATTTAGGAAGCATATTCAACAGGGTTAGAAGACCTGGTTTTGATTTATGGTTTTGCCATTCACCAGTTATATGACTCTAAAAAAGTAAGTGGTCTTTTTTTGATCCTCAGTTATATTACTTGCAAAATAGGAATACAGATGTATAACATATGTGTTAGTTAAGGATCAAAAGTGATAAGAAATGGAAGTCCTTTGCAAACTATGGAAAATTTTCAGATGTCAGTTATTTTCATTTTTTCTTTTTTTATCTTAAGGCTTTCTAGAGAGTTGTGTTTTTAAATTTTTTTCTGCAAATAACCAGCTTGTAAATTATTTATAAATTCTACCTTTTATTGATTTTCTAATTCATTTATTATTATTTACTTCATTTTAATATTTTTTGTCCTCATTTTCTTGACTTTGTTTGCTGCTCATTTATTAAATTCTTAAGTTAGCCATTTAGTTCTTTTCTCTTCATTTATTATTATTTTAAGTAAAAGTATGAAAGACTATGAATAAACCTTTGACTATAGCTTTGGCTGCATAAAATTTCAGATCTCGTGTTCTTTCTTTGTTTCTAAATAGTTCTTATAACTATCATCCTATACTTTCAACAGTATGTGTCAATCTTACTGGTCTAGGAGCATCTATTGCTATTATAAGTATCAATAAGTTAGATCATTACAATTTTCCATAAAAAGGCTTTCTCTCTAACATCTTTAAAAATCAGTACAGGGAATTTTTATTTCTTCGTTATAAAGGCAACATCTACAGAATACTACCAGTTTTGGTCTCAGATATTTGTCAATGGGGGAACAGTTGTTCTGATACCTTCCTCCAGCTCCACCAAAAATGAAAGTACTCAACAATCCTGATGAAGGAGAAGTGCGAAATTTAATGTCACAGATATAAAAGTAAGTTGATGTAAAATCAGAAATCTCTTCAAGTCCTTTAAAAGGCTTAAGGCAATTGCATTGGGTGCATGTTTTAAAGAATAGTGTTATCCCAGCATTAAGGAACTATATTTTTAGACACTGTGTTGTTGTTGTTGTTGTTAAATGCCGTCAAGTTGATTCTGACACATAGCAACCCTGTATAGGGTTTCCGAGGAGCAGCTGGTGAGCTTGAACCACTGAACTTAAGGTTCAAATGACTTTGCAGTCCAGCACATTAATCCACAGCGCTACACCAGGACTCCAGACACTGTAGAGAAACAAAACTCGCATGTTGATATTTGTTTAGCTAGAGTTACCTATGAGGTCATGTTCTGCTAAGTATAGAAATGATGGCTATGGGGTCTCAAATGATGCTAATGATAATTGCTCATATGTGTAAAATATTGTACAATTCACAAAATTCTTCCATGATTTCATTTGATGCTCAAGGTAAGCCTAGGAGTAAGACAAGTTAGAGATTTATCTTTTAGTTGTGGAGACATGGTGGCTCAGTGATAAACTTCATTTTTTCCATACAGGAAGAAAGACCTCGTGGTCTAGCAAAATCAGCCAATAAAATTCCCATGGAATCAACTTTCAGCAAGATGGTGGACTGGGAAGATACACTCCACATATGAGAAGCCAAATGAAACAGACACAGATGAAAATCCTGGAACCCTGAACTTCAGAGACGAGGATAGAGAAGTAGGTTGAGGGTTTGCTGGGAGGAGAAGCTGAGCAGGGTTGGTGAGAGAGGGAGGCTGATTGGTGAACTGCCAGTCAGATGCAGCACAACCATCTTGAACTTTTGTGAGCAGCTTTGTTGACAGAAGATGATCTGGCAAAGCAGATTCAAACAGGCTACAGGAAAACTATGATTCCTATTTTCCCCCTGGTGACCAGAGGAGTGGCCATCTCCCACCCTCATCCACATCCAGTGTAGACTCTGCTCTTCAAGAGTTTAGAACTGTGTGGTTGTAAAACACACCAGCATGAGGCAGGGGTGGGCTGCACTGCTTTGGTGACTGGATTCAGGCAGACTCAGTTCCAGACCTATAGAAGCTGCAGAACCACCAGACCAGAATTAGTCTAGCAAAAACCCTCATAACCAGCCACCCAGCGCCCAGCTGCCCTCTGTTCCTAACAGACACTGAAACCAGCTCCATCAAGGGCCTCCACGAACTACTTCTGGATTGAGTACCATGAACACAGATAACACCTAGGCCCATAGGACCTTCATCTAGGGCCAGGAATTCCACTGTCAAATCCCTCTGACACCCATCTCAAGAGCTCCTTGGCTGGCAAGAGTTCCTAGCATTTTCTCTTCTCTGGGTCCAACAGCTGCACTGGGATTTGGGGTTTTGGTTTTATTTTCCTTTTGTTGTTTCATTGTTAATGTCTCTTCTTTCTTTTTCTGTTTCCATTCTCTTGAATTTTATCCTTTCTATTTCCACTTTTTGGAGTCCTGGTGTGGCGCTGTGGGTTAATGTGCCAGACTGCAAAGCCATTTGAACTACAAGGTCGGTGGTTCAAGCTCAGCAGCTGCTCCTCAGAAACCCTGTGCAGGATTTCTATGAGTCAGAACCGACTCGACAGCACATCACAACAACTACAATTTCTACTTTTGTTTTTCCTTCCTTTCTTCTGTTTCTCATTTCTCCTCTCCTTTTTTTCTTTTGCTCTTTTTAACTACTCTTTACTCTCTTTCTCTTTTAATATTCCCTCTCCCTACTTTTTTAACTTTTTTAAAAAAAATTATTCCATTATTGTCGCTCCTATTTTTCTCTTCTATAGTTCCATTTTCAAGTTCTTTTTGCTTTTTAGTTACTATATTATTTTTTCTGGTTGCTGCTTATTTTTATTTCTTTTCTTCTCATTTAGTATTTTCTCTTTTTATTGTTGGTTACTTGTTTATTCTGTTTTGTTTTCTTGTGTGGGGGCAGGGGTATAGGAAGGGGTTTCTCCTGTTTCCCACCCAACAGGAGACAGTAACTGCCCATACAGCCCAGCCACAACCATACCCTCTTCAGCTCCACCCACAGGACAAAAACCAATACCAGTTCCTATACCACCTGATCAACAGCTATTGCTGTTGTTGTTAAGTGCCATCAAATCAGTTCCGACCCATAGCAACCCTGTATAGGGTTTCCAAGGAGCAGCTGGTGAGCTTGAACCACTGACTTTGCAGCTCAAATGACTGCAGTCTAGTGCATTAACCCACATAGACATCAGTAAACACCAAGGAAACCCACCTTAAACTGAGGTCCATGAGTGGAGAATGGGTGCACATGCTTCCCACAGAAGATTGCTAGTGAGAGTATAAGAACTCATCAACATACAATCATCAATTAAATACAAATACGCCAAGCCCACAATATCCTAGAGACAACAGACTCTTTTAGCTGACATGAAGAAACTAGAAAGAATGACTCAAATAAATGACTAAAATGCAGAGCCAGAAAATGTTTCTAAGGAATAGAAAATAGTGGAACTAACTGAAAAATAATTTAAAAGAATGATATTTAGTTACCTTCAAGGGATTAACAGAAAGGTTAAGGAAATCAAGGAGAACACAGAAACAACTTTAGAAACGACTACAAGAACAAATGTTACGTGCCGTCGAGTCGGTTCCGACCCATAGCGACCCTGTACAGGGTTTCTGAGGGTGTAAATCCTTACGGGAGTAGAAAGCCTCATCTTTCTCCCGCAGAGCAGCTGGTAGTTTCGAACCGCTGACCTTTAGGTTCTCAGCCCGATTCGTAACCACTACGCTATACAATACAAAGCCTGCAAATTCAAAATCCAGAAAATTAATAGTAAGATTTCAGAAATGGACAAAACATTGAAAGGGCAAAAAGTAGATTTGAAACAATGAAATCCAAATTTGTGAGTTTGAAAATTAATGTCTCAATACTAGTATGCAAGAAGAACAATCAGAAAAAAGAATGAAAACATTCAAAGGAAGTCTAAGAGTTATGTGGAACACCATGAAGAGGAAAAATTTAGGGGCCATTGGAATCCCTGAACAGTAACCGACAATAAAAAACACAGAGAAAATTGTCAAAGAGTTATTGGAAGAAAATCTCCCTAACATCATAAAAGATGAGAAGATACACATAAAAGAAGCTAAAGAATCCCAAACAGGATAGACCCCAATAGACAATTATCAACACATAATATAATCAAACTTTCTAAAACCAAGATAAGGAAAGAAATCTGAGAACAGTTCAGGAGAAATGAAAATTTACCTATAGAGGAGAACCATCCGTCTAAGCTCTGATTTCTCAGCAAAAACCATGCAGGCAAGAAGATAAGGAGATGACATATTCAAAACTTGGGAAGAAAGACAAAAAATTGCCAACCAAGAATCATATACTCAGCAAAGCTATCCCTCAAATATGACGGTGAAATTAGGCTATTTCCAGATAAGCATAAATTAAAAGAATTTGTAATAACCAGACCAACTTAATACAAAACACTAAAGGGTGTTCTTTGGACTGAGAACCAACAACAGCAGACAACAACCTAAGATTAAAACATATGATAACACCACCAGAACTCAATCCAGATATAGAAGTATTTAAAGTAAAACAAACCTACAAGACTAAAAATAGGGACCAAGATATATCAATTTATAATGATGTCAACTACAAAGCAAAAGGAGTAGTGTAGATAATAGAACTTCCAAATGGTAAAGACATCAAGTACATTTCAAGATAAAACACACTTCTGTAAACAAGGAAAAAATAAATTACAGGGTAACCTCAAAGAAAACTAATGCACATTCACATCAAAATAAAAAAAAGAGGAAAATCGGAAAGATTTGGTAAACATTAACACAACAAAAATGAAAATGCAAAGAAAATCTACAAACAAAATTAACTCAGTACAGAAAATTACATGGAACAAAAAACCCAGCAGTACCACAAAAAAACACAAAGCAAAATGATAGCAATCAATTCATATGCATCTATAATTACATTGAATATAGGTGGATTAAATGCATGAGTCAAGGACAGAGACTAGCAGAATGGATAGCAAAACAGGATCCTTCAATATGCTGTCTACAAGAAACCAGCTCCATCAAAAAACATCCCTATGAACCACATCCAAAGGGGTCCCCATGGGTAGAAGCAGACTTGACTGAAGCTAACGGCAATGCTCATTTTAGAAATTAGATGTTTGGGATTCACAAGTTTGAGTATTTTCCCAAGTTTGTAAAGTTGGAATGAAAGTCAAGCCTAGATCTTGCCAGACCTACATTTTTTAGGCTACTGCTAATCTGAATTGATTTGCTAACTCTTGAAATAAATCTCTGCACTCAGTTCTCAGCTTTAATGACTAGATGTTCACTCACCAAATATCCTTCGACTATTCATGTGCTGAAGTTCTGGTGTGGTGCCATCAGATAAGCACTCAACCTCAAGGTCAGTTTGAACTGCAAGGTCGGTGGTCCAGACTCACCAGCTGCTCCTCAGAAACCCTATACAGGGTCTCTATGATTTGGAACCAACTCAAAGACACTTAACAACAATCCCTGTGCTAGGAGCTACCAGAGGAGAAAGACAAGAGTCTTGTCCTCAAGAAACTCAGACATACAACTTGATGATTATTATAAACATGACAAGTTGCAATCACTGAAAATTCTCTGAGAAAATTTCTTGAAATAATAGGATAAACATTGAACTGCTATCCACAAAGTCAGTAGTTCAAACCCTTTACAGGTTTGCTATGAGGCTGAATTGACTTGATGGCATTTAATAGCAACAGCATTATTATGATTATCATTATTATTACATATTTTGAAATAAAATCAGGAATATGTAAAGAAAGGGAGGAATACTTAAACTGGAAATCATTCAGAACAACGTAACAGAGTAATAACTCACTTAAAGGGGAGGGAGATATTGGGGTTGGGTCTTAAAGAATGCTGAAGGGCTCACACAGAGAACATTCTAGGCAGAAAAAGGGCACTTGCAAAGACTTGGGGTCTGAGCAGCAGGGAAGGGAGAGGCTAGGGAAGCCAGACGAGGAATAAGGGGGTGCCTCCCCCTAGAAAGCAGAGGGGTGGGGCTCTCCCTGTGCCTGACCAAGGCAAGAAGGGTGAGGCACAAATTTTCCAAGGCTATTTGTTTATAGGTTACATTTTTCCTGAACAGAATCCAAATCCCTTTGTTTTCACAGAGAGCACCATAGTTTCCAAAGAACAGGCTACTTGGTCCAAGGGCTTTCCCTGAGAAATGTCCTAATGGCTATGGGCCAAGGCAGGATTCCACCAAGCACTGCACTTGGGAGGCAGACTCACACATTGGGATCTTCCTTAGAACCTGAGAGAAGAGAGTTGAAGCCATGCCCTTGAAGATTTTTAAAAGCAAATCTTGTACCCTGCTGTTCAGCCCCAACCAAACCCTCCTACCTGAGGTTCCCAGAAGGTGGCATGCTGATGGAAACCTCTGTGCCTTGGCACATGATGTCCCTTCTGCCTGTCAAGCCCTTCCTCCTAGTCCCTTCCTGGCATGGTCCCACTTTTCCTGCAAAACCAGCCTCAAGACTCTTCCTCTATGAGTCACTGGTAGCCTCCCTTACCACCTCCCATGCCCCCACAGTTCCACCACTAAATTGGCTGAGCAACTTTGGCCTAGGTGCTCCTGCCAAGCCATAAGCCCACCTCAGTGTGCAGCCTTCTCGCTGGTAATTACAACATGCCTCCTCTTCCTTGGTGTCTTTCTTATTCTGTGAACCAGTGGCCAATAACGGTGGGAAGGGAAGACTGGGCCTCACAGGGTGCAGGTAATAAGGTTGCATTATCTGTAGCCCATAGGAACCTTGGTGGTGCTGTAGAATAAGCACTGGACTGCTGAATGAAAAGCTGGCATTTCAAATCCACCAGCCTGTCCACTGGAGAAAGATGAGGCTTTCTCCTGTAAAGATTACAGCTCTGGTAATCCTATACAGGGTTGATATGAGTTGGAATTGACTTGGTGGTAATGGGTTTGGTGTTGGGGAGTTTATCTGCAACCGAAGGAGCCCTGGTGGCACGATGTTTAAGTGTTTGGCTACTAACTGACAGGTCATGGTTCAAACCCACCCAGTGACTGAGTGGGAGAAAGACGATTACAGTCCAAAAAACGCCCTATGGTGCAACCTCTGTGACACAGGGTTACTATGAGTCAAATTCAACTCAATGGCACCCACAGCATCTCTGTAGACAAATAAGGTAAAATTTACAGAAAATCAGTCTTCTTTTTACTGCAGACAATTCTAAACAACATCAGGGATAAAATACCCTTCCCACCCTACCCCAACCCTAGATAGATGCTCCCCTTCCCTTAGTATGCTATACCACACCTGTTAATACTTCCCAAATCATTCTGTTCAAGAAAAGAACACGCTAGCAGTAAAAGAACTTGATATTGAGCAGAAGTTTTCAGTCAGTCAGTAGTTATTCAGTAAGACTTATTATGTGCCAGGCACCATGTAGAGAATCAGTGTAAAAGAGGAAGACTGCCAACAAAATGGATTGGTACAATGGCAGCAGCAATGGGCTCAAACTTAACAATGAGTATGAGGCTGGAGCAGGACTCTGCAGTGTTTCATTTTATTGTGCATAGGGTCACCATGAATTGAAACTGACTTGATGGCACCTAACAACAATATGTGACTATTTGTCAAATAAAGAAAGTCTCATATAGATGACTTATGCAGAGTCCCACCACAAGGGACTCTGAAAACCTGACATGAAAACCTCAGGGTCAGTGGTTCAAATCCACCAGCCCCTCCTTGGAAACACTATACAGGGTCAAAATGAGTCAAAACTGACTCAATGGCACTTAACAACAATAACAAAACAATACCACAAGGAAGCAGTAGAGGAAGATTTGAACAGATCTGTATAGCCCAGTGTCTGTGCCACACTGTCTTTTCCATTGCTTCAGGGACATTGTAGGCACATAGTTGTTGGTGTTATATGCCGTCAAATTGGTTCCAACTCATAGTGACCCTGTAGAGGGTTTCCAAGGAGTGGCTGTGGCTGGTGAGCTTGAACCACCAACTTTACAGTTCAAACCAACCTTGCAGTCCAGCACATTTAACCCACAGCGCCACATCAGAACTCCACAGGCACATAATTAGGGTCCCCAAAAGACAGGGCAGTGTGGTGAGAATTCTGGGAATTGAGTGTTCTAGAAGAGATCATTGAAGCTCCAAGAGATTACGTAATATGATTCCAAAGGTCACAGGGCTCTCCAGAAAGCTGAAAATGAAGACAGAATCAGAATCCAGGGCTAGTTGCCTTCACATTGCTTCCCTGCTTGGAGTAAACTATTTATCCACCCCCAAGTTTGAAACTAAGGAGCTCTGATAGCGTAGTGGTTACGAATTGGGCTGCGAACCTCAAGGTCAGCAGTTTGAAACTACCAGCTGTTCCATGGGAGAAAGATGAGGCTTTCTGCTCCCGTAAAGATTTACAACCTCGGAAACCCAGTACAGGGTCTCTATGAGTCAGAACCGACTCCACGGCACATAACAACAACAACAAGTTTGAAATTAAGAAGCTCTGTTGCGTAGTGGTTACAAGTTGGGCTGCTAACCTCAAGGTCAGCAGTGGGATAAGCAATGATCTGCTAATCCCAAATTTGGGTATTTCAAACCCACCAACAGAGGAAGATAGGGCTATCTGCTCCTGTAAAGATTTACAACCTACTCCATCCTACAGGATCCCTGAGTCAGAATCTACCTGATGGCAGTGAGTTTGGGTTTGGGATGGGTTCTTGTTTAGTTTAGTGTTGGTTTTCAGTAAGGCTGAGTAAGGAACCATGGTGGTGGAACAGTTAAGCCCTCGGCTGTCACCTAAAAGATTGGCAGTTCAAACCCACTCAATGACTCCATGAGTCATCTGTTTCCGTAAAAGATTGCAGCCAAGAATCATCTTTCTCCCATGGAACAGCTGGTAGTTTGGAATTGCTGACTTGAGGTTAGTAGCGTGATTCAAAAACACTGTGCTACCAGAACTCCTGATGGGGCAGTTCTACCTTTTAGATAGGGCTGCTATCAGTGCGAATGGATTCAACAATACTACCATCAACATGATTGAGGAAGAGCAAAGCCAAGAGGCTGTACACTATGCTTATGGTCTACAGCCCCTCTGCTATCCACAAACTGTTCTGGGCCCCATAGTCACTGTATTAGAATGAATGCTTAACAGGTTTGAGGTAAAGAAACTTCCGGACCATCCCCTTTGACGCTGCTTATGGTATGGGACAATGCCATTATTCCACGCTGGATCCCCTTGTGATTCCGTTATATTCTATTTCTGGTGGGAAGAAGGGGCAGAGGTAGAGAGACTTTCTGGCATACCTAGAGCTATTCTTAGGACTGTCGGATTCTTGTATGAAAGCCCAGCTCCCTAGCCTTGTGTGGGAATAATCCTGAGATGTAACCAGTGTTATATTACCTAATAAGTAAGATAGGCACAAGTTTACTTGTGCTTACTTACTAATCTGTAGTGAATAATTTCACATTTTTCATCACATCAAGGATTCTGCCTGTAGGTATGGCTAGCATCTTTCTCTCTCCCAAACCCACAGTACCTTCAAATCAAAGCGTCTTTTCAAAATCACAATCCTTGACAAGGACAGAGTGCCCAATAAGCAGGTTTCCTTGCTTACTGAATAATCGATCCCTGGGTGTAACCCACACTTCAGAGTCTTTTGGTAGGATCATCTTAGTAAGTGGCATTTTAGTGGCATCCCAAGATTAGAATGAAAATAAATATTATATCTCAGTTAAAACAACCTTGGGATGGATTTAGCAGATCCATTTTTAAGGAATCAATACTAAAATGCCACCAATTTTACACTTTTATAAGGACACCACTCACATTGATTGGAATCTGTCCTACCTCATGTTAAGTGATAATATCTCAACTCTTTTTTCTATTTTGATCATTTAAACTCATATTAAAGGCATATTGTTCTTCTTTGCTCCACAAACCTTCATTTTGTTGCTGAGTAAAAGCAATAAAAATCGGACACAGGTTTTCAGCCCATCTTCCTGACGGGAAGGTAGCTCATTCTACATTCATCCATCCATCCATCCACCCATCTATCCATCCATCCATCTATTCTTTCACAGCTGGGTTGAATTCAGAACAAGCTGTACTGTCTGATTTTACTCCACCTACTAAATGACCATCTGACCCCAGCAGTTGTCATGGAGATTTGCCTCCCCTCCCCCTACCTCAGTGGCCATGCTTTTTGTCTAACTTGCCCAGCCTGTTGCTGCCTTAGGCCTTTGCTCCCTCTGCTTGGAATGTGTGCCCTCCGGACTCTCACCTGGCTCACTTCTTCACTGCATTCAGCACTCTGCTCAAATGTCATTTCTTCAGAGTCTTCCCTGACCTCCTGTATCAGTTTCCTAGGACATCCATAACAAAGTACCACAAAGTCAGTAACTTTAAACAACAGCAATTTATTATCTCAGTTCTGGAGGCTGGAAGTCCAAATTCAGCATATTGGCAGAGTCCTGCTCTCTCCGAAGGCTCAAAGGAAAGATTTTCTCTTGTCTCTCCCAGTTTCTGTTGAGTCTTGGTATGGTGCTGTGGGCTAATGCACTGGACTGCAAAGTCAGTTTGAACCCCAAGGTTGGTGGTTCAAGCTCACAAGCTGCTCCTCAGAAACCCTATACAGGGTCGCTATGGGTCAGAACCCAGTCAGCACTTAACAACAACCCAGTTTCTGGTAGCCTCGAGTGTTCCTTGGCTTCTGGCAGCATATAACTGTCTTCACATGGTTGTCTTTCCTGTGTGTGTGTCTCTTGGTGTCTCTTCTTTTAGGATACCACTCATATTGAATGAAGTCCTGGTATGACACTGTAGGGTAAGCACTGGACTGCTACCCACAAGATCGGTGGTTCAAACCCACCAACCACTCTTTGGAAACCCTGAGTTAGAAGTGACTCCACGGCACATAAAAACAACACCTTACACCAATATGACTTCATGTTAATAGATAAACATCTCCAAAGACCCTATTTTCAAACAAGACCACATTTTCAGGCACTTAGGACATCAGCATATCTTTTGGAGGATACAATTCAATCCATAGCACCTCTCTTTCTATTTAAAGTAGCCTCTACTCCATTTGTCATTTCATGGTCTTGAGTTTTCTTCATAATGATTATTACTATCTTAAGTGAAAATTTTGTTAGTATCTTATTTATTGTCTTTCTCTCTCAGGAGATTATAAAGCCAATGAGGGCAGGAGCTTTGTCTGCACAGCTCACTGTATTATTCAAGATGCCCAGAATAGCACCTGGTGGGGAAAGAGACGGGCAGCAGGTATTCATTCTTTGTATATTTTTAAAAGTATTATTAAATGAATAAAACATCTCCTTCCTCCCAACTTGTTTATAAAAGAAAAGTCTTCAACAGAAAATAGTTATCTATGAGAGCTTAAAATCTCTGCTAAGACTCAGAATTATTACAAATAAATTAACATGACAGTGATATTTCAGTGCTGTGTGTGCACACATGTTTATTCATACATATTTATTGAGTGTTTGTTATATGCCAAGCACAACTGATAGAATTAAAGTCTCTTGGTGGTAGCAATTGTTTACGCTCAGCTGCTCCCCAAAAGGTTGCCAATTCAAACTCATTGGGTAAACCTGCAGAAGAAAGACCTAGCAGTCTGCTTCCACAAAGATTACAGACAAGCAAACCTTAAGGAGCCGTTCTCCTCTGTCACATATGGGGCACCATGAGTCAGAATTGACTCTAGGACAATGGGTTTGGCTTTTGGCTTTCAGTTTACTGAAAGAATGCAAAGATGTGGTTCTATCCCAACCACCATCCTGTTTGTTGGTAGCAATAGCTGTGGGATGTTCTGGGAGGTCCTAGGTGATTGAGTGAATTAGCCATGTAAACAAATAAGGACAACTCAATAGCTCTGTGGGCAGCAGGCAGGAAGGAGGAATTAGTTCCTTTTATTTGAATGTAGGTGGAGTCCAGACAAGCTTCATTAAGGAAGTGGCATTTCAGCAAGCCTTGCTGAGTAGGAGCTCCCCAGGCAAAAGGGATACAAGGGGGAGTGAGGGCAGTCCAGACACAGGAACAGTCTGAGCAAAAGTCAAGTGAGAATTACAGATAGTAAAGTCGACCTGAAGTGTGCTCCTTGAGCCTAGGTGTGGTAGAGAGTCCAGGCAGCATGTCAAGACAAAAAACACCTGACTCAGTGCTGTGCTGTCTCCAAGCTATTCCTCCTCCATGGGCTCAGCTTCCTCAAAAGCAAATGGTGTGGGCTAGGGGTAGGAGGCAGATTGGCAGTTTTCCAGTGGAGGGGTGTGGAGGTGAAAGAGGGGAAATGAAAAGCTCTGGTGAGGTTTGTTTTTTAAAAAAAAAAAAATACTGAAAACTTTTTTTTTTTTTTTTTGAGTCATGAGATTCAGTTGATTTTGAATTTGAATTCATTAAAAGAGGGTGTGAAGTTTGAGTGTTAATCCAGGGTGGCAGCAAAGAAGCCCCGGTTGAGGTAAGCTTAAAGCCCAGACTGATTCTAGTCTTTGTCTCTATGATGACAGGCAAATGGGCATGCAAGAAAAAATGGTACAGTGCATCAGATACTGAACTTAGATTTAGACTCAGATTCCAACTCACATTGAGCCTCTTACTCCCTGGGCAACAGGGATTGCTAATTAACTTTTTGGCACATCCTTTCCTCATCTATAATGTATTTTCCTCATAGGTTTATTGTGAGATTTTAAATCATGGATTTGTAAACTGTGTGGTACAAACAGTTCACATACTAGGCTGCTAATCCCAAAACTGGTGGTTCAGGTCCCTCAGAGGCACCGCAGAAAAGGCCTAGCAATTCAATTCCCAAAAAAGAAAACATTAGACATTGGAAACTCTGACTCACAAGGTCACCATGAGTGGGAATTGTCTCTACAGCAACTGGTTTACTGGTCTAAGCATTGGCACATAGTAGGTGTTCAATGAATGTCAGTTGCATCTAAAGTCTCCCTATTCTAATTGAATATCTGCTGCAAGTTGGGTTCTCTCCACAGGTTATTTCTTCAATAGGGAGAAACAAACAGTTTTATACTTTGTCATTGGTGGTGGTTGGTGGTTATGTGCCGTGGAGTCGGTTCCAACTCATAGCGACCATGTACAGGGTTTCCAAGGCTGTAAATCTTTACGGGAGCAGAAAGTCTCAGTTTTTGAATTGTCTCACAGTGGTTTGGACCCTTAGAATACACCCAAGATGAATGATAGAGACTTAATATATGCTGCCTGGAACCAAACCACATTTAAAACCTTTTAAAAATTAATGCTGGTTTTTACTACTCTGGAAATCTACCCAGTGCACATTTTTTGTTTCCAATCATTATGCTTTTTTATTTCCTTTATGTTCCACATTTAACTCACAGCTTCCACTACAAAAGCCAAGCTTGAAGTGATCATAATAACATTTAAGCAATGAGTGCAACGACAGTTTACACTTGCAGCTCAGGAAGATCTACATTCTATATTTAATAGCATTAGCCATTTACAGCAAGAGTTATCACAGGGACCCCAAAGAGGGAGGGTAGGAGAGGGAGAACAGTGTCTTTGACTAAAAATGCTGTAGTCAATGCTATTTTGGAGATGATTAAGGGATAAATACAGTAAATTCACCCTCAGTTCTGGGAACACCCCAGTACAGATAGTAATTCTTAGAGGCAGAAGCAATTATTATTAAAGGTCTAAATCTCAAGTGTGTGCTCTTGCAGTCTATTTAACTGAAAGATGGCTAAGTGCAGGGAGGGGAGAATTCAGGGGTGTACATCACCTATTGGACACCTAAAATACTGAATGTCCACATTCCATATAAACATTTGTAACTAGGCCACAAAATATGTGAGAGAAAATAACTATTTGAATTACCTCTTGTGTGTGATGGACTATGAATAAGAAGACCATAGAAAAATGGATACATTTGAGTTATGCTGTTGGGGAAGAATATTAAAAAGTACCATGGACTGCCAGAAGAACAAACAAATCTGTGTTGGAAGAAGTTCAACAAGAATGCTCCTTAAAAGCCAGGATGGCCAAACTTCACCTCTCATACTTCGGACATATTGTCATTAGGGACCAGTCCCTAGAGAAGGACAGACATCATGTTTGGTAAAGTGGATGGTCAGCGAAAAAGTAGAAGACCCCCAAAGAGATGGATCAGCACAGTGGCAGCAGCAATGGGCTCAAAAGTATTAACAATTGTGAAACTGACGCAGGATCAGGCAGTGTTTTCTTCTACTGTGCATCAGGTCACTGTTAGTTGGTATCGATTCGACATTTGACTGCACCTAACAACAAAAACATTGTGTGTGAGGAACTTTATTATATAAAATTACATGCAACATTAAGCATATCTAACTGAACCTCAACAGTCTCAGAAAGAAAACCCTGTTAAAAAGGTACTGTGCATCCGAATTACTCCTAGGTATAGTCCCACTGCTTAGCACAGTGGTTGTTGTTGTCGTTGTGAAGTGCCATGGAGTCGATTACGACCCATAGCAACCCTGTATAGGGTTTTTCAAGGAGCAGCTGGTGAGCTTGAACCGCCGACCTTGCAATTCCAACAGCTTTGCAGTCTGGCGCAATAACCCACAGCGCCACACCAGGAGTCCTATAGTGGTTAGGAACATGGACTATGGAGTCATATTTTGAGAATTCAAATCCTACTTTGCAGCTTTGTGACCTGAGAAAAATCACTTAACTTCTCTGTGCCCTCAGTTTTCTACTTGTGAACTGGCATAATAGCAATAGCTCTCTAATGCTCTAAGTACAGAAATAAATGCTTAAGGACAGAGCTGGCCAATAATAAGAATTACAAGCATAATCATTTGTAGACTTTCCAGAACCTGGAAATCTCACCCTATCCTCACCACCACCCTATGACGTCAAGTGTAATGAAGCTCCCTTTTCTAAATGGGGAAACGGAATCAAGTACACCTGCCCAGGTCATCCAGTGAATAATTGCATAACTTGGATTCCTACCTAGGCTCATTTAATAACAGCAAAATACAGCATTTAATTGGTTTTTGATTGTTTTATGCCTTTACAGATAGACACACACTGCTCACAATTATATGAGGTAAGTGTTGCTTATCCATTTTACAGATGAAGAAACTGATACTCAGAGAGGTTAAGTACTTTTCTCAAGGCCATTCAGTTAGCAAATGTCAAGGCTGGATTCTAACCTAGGCCTAAGGACCTCATGGCCCCATGGTCCACTGGTCCCTGGAGTCCAAGGTTCAGCGTGCCCAACCTGAAAAATTCACGTGACTTCTTGGGCTAGCTAGTCACAAGGGGGTGGTCTTCCCACACTGTTCAAGTTAGGTTGGAATCTGTGCTTAAACTGCCAGAAATATAGTTGGCCAACAGCAGGGGTGTGTCCTGCAGTGTTCATGTCCTTTGTAGGCAGGCAGGGCGGTGCCCAGGAGCTAGGTTCGCTCACTTAGAGGGAACTCCAGTGAGCCCTGCCCCTTCTCCCCTCACGACTCCCCCTGGGGGCTCCCAGATTTACGCCCTGGCATGCCTGTCCCTGTCGTTTTCAACTCATCACGCTTGTAATTTGGTTGGTTGTTGTTAAGTGCCACTCAGTTGATTCCAACCCATAGCCACCCTGTATAGGGTTTCCAAGGAGCAGCTGGTGAGCTTGAAGCACCGACCTAGCAGTTCAAATGACTTTGCAGTCTGATGCATTAGCCCAAAGCACCACTCCAGCCACAAAAATCATAGCTATGGGAAGGAAGAAAGAAGTCTGACTGCAAAGGGGCGGGCCTCTGCTCCCAGAGGAAAGTACTGCCCCAGTCCAGGAATCTTGGTTCTCATCCATTCTGCCTGTCACTCTAGGTGGGATTTGGTAGCTCCCTCAGTTTGTTAATCTGTGTAATATATAAAATGGTGTCAACAATGCTTCTGCATAGTTGAGCGAAGGATTTAGATTTAGGAAACAGCCTGATACTTCAAAAATAATTTGAAGTTTTACATTCTTCTCCACCATTTTAATGCAGAGCTATACTTTTTCAATTAAAAGGTGTAAAACTGATAACTGGATATTGTTGTTAAGTGCCGTAGAGTCGGTTCCAACTCACAGAGACCCTGTATAGGGTTTGGGAGGATCAACTGGTGGGTTTGAACTGTCGACCTTGTGGTTCGAAGTCTAGTGCTTTTCCTACAGCACCACACCAGGAGTCCGCAAGGCAAAATATCGAGTGTAAATTTTAATATCTTTCCGTTTTTGAGATTCCCAAGGACACGTTGCGAACCGCAAGGTCAGCAGTTCGAAACTACCAGCTGTTCCGCGGGAGAAAGATGAGGCGTTCTGCTCCCGTAAAGATTAACAGCCTCGGAAACCCTGTACAGGGTCGCTATGAGTCGGAACCGACTCCACGGCACATAACAACAACAACAACAACAAGGACACGTTGGACTGCTCCCTCATTGATTTATTAATCTGTGATTCCTTGTTAACATATTCTAATCTTCCCTATTTAAAGTACAACTGGATGGCACCTAAAAACAAGGCCTTTACAATCTCTCTAACGACAGGTGCGGTGAGAAAAGACTGAATTTGGCAACCAGACTTATCCGGTTGGAATCACTTCTGCCACTTTTTGTCAGTGGAACCTTAATCAAACCCTTTCAACTTGCTGCGTCTCATTTTCCTGTCTATAAAATGGAGAGAACAACTAGCAAAGTGCCTTGAAATGAATCCAGATGATACTTGTCTAGGGTCAGTCTCGTGCAGTGCTCCCAGAATGCGGGTGCTAATGAGAAGAACGTCTGAGCTGGGATCCCCTACTCAGCCTTAGCTCCCCCGCCGCCGTTGCGCTAAGGCTGGGGTGCAGCAAGCTCCAGACAGCTAGAGGCCTGTGAGGCGTGCCGAGTGGCAGTTAAACCGGCTCCCGGCTCCCTCACTGGCCAAGGAAGGTGGGCGGGACCAACACCGACCTACAGGCGGAAGGCTGTACATTTAACAGTAGCCAGGGCAAGCTGTCCTTGTAAGGATGAAAAGTTGGCGGGGAATATCGCCTCTGGGGAAGGCAGTGAGAGGCGGCCTATGCCTGATAGGAATCTGTGGATAAACAGATAAATAAATATGAGTGAAAGAATGCATTAAAATTCCCTTCTAGGATTACGGAAACACCACACAAGGAAAGCCTTTGGAATCAGCTCACATGTACCACTCCAACTGGTAGGCAAACTGAGGCTTAATTGTGAGAGTTAACTGCCAGAACAAGCCTTCTAAACCCTGCCAACAGTATGTGTCTGTGGGGTGTGTCTTCAGGGCTGGGAGATCTGGCCCTAAACTAACAAGAGATGCTGGTGTTAAGTGCTGTAGAGTTGGTTCCGACTCCTAGTGGCCCTGTGTAAGTTCGAAATGCTGATCCTACAGGGCCACACCAGAATGCTTTATTGAGCACCTATATATTATAGTCCTGGTGTTCAATAAAGCCATTCTGGTGTAGCGCTGTAGGATCAGCACTTCAAACTTACAGTCCTGGTGTGGCGCTGTGGGTTAATGCGGTGGATGGCAAAGTCAGTTTGAACTACAAGGTGGGTGCTTCGTGCTCACCTGTCGCTCCTCGGAAACCCTATACAGGGTCACTGTGGGTCAGAATCAACGGCACTCAACAACAACATGTGTCCTGGTGTACTCCTGGTGTGGCACTGTTGGATCAGCACTGGACTGAGAGCCACAGGTCAACAGTTCAAACCCACCAGCTGCTCCTCAGAAATTCAATGTTGCTACGTGCCACAGTCTGTATAGGCTCTCTGAGGAGCAGCTGGTGGGTTCAAACCACCAACCTTGAGGCTAATAGTCCAGTGCAGAGTGCTTTTCCCCCAGCCCCATACCAGGACCCCAGGAAACCCTATGTTGTTGCTGGTAAGTGTCATCCAGTTGGTTCCGAATAGGGTTTCCGAGGAGCATCTGGTGAGTTCAAATCGCAAACCTTGCAGTCTTGTGCTTAACCTACAGTGCAACACAGGGTAGCTATGAGACAGCACTTAACAACTATGGAGTCCTGGTGTGACGCTATATCCTAAGCACTGGACCTCAAGGTCGGTCTGAACCACAAGGTCAGTGGTTCAAACCCACCAGCCCCTCAGAAACCCTATTCAGGGTCGCTTTGAGTCAGAATTGACTCGACAGCTCTGAACAACAACATGAGCTGAGAGTTCTAGTGCTGCGCTGTAGGATAAGCACTGGACTGCTAAACACAATGTCGACGGTTTAAACCAATCATTCGCACCTCGGAAACCCTATACAAGGTGGCTATGAGTTGGAACCACATGGACGGCACTTAATATTCTCATTCTTCATCTGGGGAAACTGAGGCTCGGCTAGGTGATGTAACTTACCCAAGAACATAAAAGGGAAAAAGCAATTTTGCATCTGTACATTTTTATGCCCTGAGCCCCCAAAGCCCAATAGGTTTACCTATTGGTAAACCCGTAGGCTATCTGATTTTTCTGGACACCGACTCTTCCCTCAATTTCCTTTACCTGCTCAATGTGGGGGTTCCTACTGGTTGATCAAAAAATCCTTTCAGTTTACCAGTCAATTGATTCACTGCCGCCCCGCCTTCTGGTCAATCTTGCAACCGGATGTTGTACTCCAAGGGACCGCTGACCCACAGCCTCTGGTCATGTCACGCCAAAGCCCATGTCTCCCTGGAAGACTTACAGGTGTGCCCAGGGCGCACATTTCTACTGCCTCCACCCAAGTCACGGCCCTGCATCCGGTCCTGGAGCAATAGAAACTTGTCCATCAGCCCCTTCCCGTACAGGGCCCCGAGCCCCGCCCACAACCCCCCCACCCCCGGCCCCCCCCCGCCGCTGCTAACAGGTTTCTTCACTTTCCCTGACCCAGCTCCCGCCTGGGGCTGGGGTGAATAAGGGGAACGGATTGCTCAATGTGCTGGAGGCTTGTGGTAGTTCTCATGGGACCTGCAGACCAGTCTCAACCCAGGTGGACCCAATTTAAGCCGTAGTGATTACGAATCAGGCAGCTCGTTTCACGGTCAGCAGTTTGAAACTACCAGCTGTTCCGAGGGAGAAAGATGAGGCTTTCTGGTCCCGTAAACATTTACAGCCTCGGAAACCCTGTACAGGGTCGCTAAGAGTCGGAACCGACTCCACGGCACATAACTACAACAACACACACTCTGCACACCTAGGACCACTCAGCAAGTCCTTAGGTTCTTCACGCCACTCGAGCACACAGTAGTTTATACACAGGCTCAGGCTCCAAGAACCCATGTGGGGTGCGCCAGTCAGACACAATGGCCTCTTAGTGAATCTGCATTAGCATGTGCCCAAAGTGGCAGCATCAATGGGCTCAAGCATGGCAACAATTGCGAGGCTGGCCCAATGTTCCGTTCTGTTGTGCACAGGGTCTGTACCAACTCGATGGCACCTAACAACAACAACAACAAACGACCTTGGGACACTTTTCTGGGAGCCCCAACTATTTGCTTTCGACCTCTTGAATAAGAGGAGAGCTTTGACAGAAAATTCAGGCAAGTAACAGAAGAAATGTATCTATAAATATTTAATGAATGTGAGCCAACACAAACCCTATGGTTTGTTTTGTTAGGTGATGTCCAGTCACTCACAGGCTTTCCGAGGAGCAACTGGTGCGTTTGAACTGCTGACCTTGTGGTTGGTAATCCAGTGCTGCTCCTACAGTGCTCCACACCAGCCATGCAATACACAACATATTATGAGGATGGCACACAGCACCAGACAGTGTTCCTTCCATTGTGTCTTGGGTCACCATGAACCTAGGCTGATTGGTATGGCGCTGTGGGCTAATGCGTCAGACTGCAAAGTCATTTGAACTGCAAGGTAGGTAGGTGGTTCAAGCTCACCAGCTGCTCCTTGGAAACCCTATACAGAGTAGCTATAGGTCGGAATCGACTCAACGGCACTTAATAACAACAATGACTACATGTCAGACAATGCATTAGCCCCTACAGGAATCAAACCATGACCCAGACACAACCCCTGCCCTCAGGTGGCTCCCAAGCTCTATTAAAGAGTTTGACAGGTTCATAAAATTTTTTTCAAGTCTCAAAATCTTTGTAAAATGGTGATAATAATAATGCCTACTTCATAGAACAGGCCTGGCCCAAGGTAGGCATTAATGAACATAATCTATTGATTATTTTGTTGTGATTCAAATTCTCTTATGAGCCCCATGACAGCCCTGCGTAGTCAGTAGAGCAACTAACTTCGTACCCATTTTACAGATGAGAAAGGAGACCCAGACAAATTAACCAGATTGGTCAAGGGAGAATAGATTATGACCTTCACCTGCCCTTCCTGAAACCCCAGATGGCTGGTTTAGACTGAGAAGTCTGGGAAACTTCCTCTGACCTAAATCCTGTCAGCTACACCCGAACACTGGCCAGAAAATACAAACAGCCACACCCACAGCATTTCTGCCCCAACCTGCTCTTTATGCCTGGGGCTTTCTCTTTCAGGGACTACATTAAAAAGGGGGAAATATATGATAATTGGACACCTACTGTGTGCTTACGTGGGTTTATTTCATCATGTGTGATGAAGAGGAAGAGGAGGAAGTGAAAAGAATCAACTCATCCTAGCCAGTCTCCATAATAAAACTTAACACAGGTACATAGTTTAGGTGACTTTCAAATGCCTCTTCTATCTTTGGAGTCTCACTATAATGCAGAATGTTCTTTCTAACATGCAAATGTGATTATGTTACTCCAAGTTTCCTTGCTTAAAAATCTCCCTGTGGCCTCTCACTGTCTTCCCAGGCAAGTCCACACTATAGCCCACTCTTAGCACATCCTGTGTGCTCTCTTACCTCTTGGCCTTCTGCACCTGCAATTCCTTTTTTCTGGAATGCCCTTCCCAGATCCCCATTCCCTTTCCTACTTTCACTTAGTTAACTTCTGGTCATCCTTCACCCCTCAACTTTAGATGTCTTCTCCTCCAGGAAGTACCACGCATCTGTCAGGTTGACATATTGTGGTGGCTTGTGTATTGCTGTTGCTGTTGTAATATAAGCTACAGCACCAGTATTTCAAATACCAGCAGGGTCACCCATGGTGAACAAGTTTCAGTGGAGTTTCCAGAGTAAGACAGCTAGAAAGAAGAAATAGTTGGTCTATTTCTAAAGAGCTCTGGTAGCATAGTGGATATAAATTGGGCTGTTAAACTCATGGTCAGCAGTTCGAAACTACCAGCTGTTCCATAGGAGAAAAATGAGGCATTCTGCTCTTGTGAAGATTTACAGCCTTGGGAAACCCTATACAGGGTTACTGTGAGTTGGAACTGACTCCACGGCATACCTTCACTATTTCTGAGGGATTAGCCAGTGAAAACCTTTTGAATAGCATCCTCCAGAAAGTTCTGCATCCAGATAGGGTAAGACTACTACACTGCCTGCACTCACTACACTCTATTGTGTCTGTTTAATGATCTGTCTCACCATGTCCTCTTCCTCTATCCTCTGGAACACTTGTCACTGAGTCAACTCCTACACATGGTGGCCCCATGTGTGTCAGAGTAGAACTGTCCCCACTTGATTTTTCATAGTAAGATCGCCAGGCCTTTTATTGGAGGCACTTCTGGGTGAACTTAAACCTCAAATCTTTTGGTTAGAAACTGAATATGCTAATCATTTATACCACCCAGGAGTTCCATCCTGTGTCCTCAGACCTAACATAGTGTCACTCCTGGTAGGCATTCAATAAAGGTTTAACAGATGAATGAAAAAAAAAAAAAAGGTTAAACATAAAAATGATCCCCATTTAACAGAAAAGAAAACCAAATTCCAAAAAGGGTGAAAATACCATTCTAAGGTCATACAGCTGGTTGTTGTTTTTAAATGCCATCGAGTCATTTCCGACTTACAGCGACCATGTATAGGGTTTCCAAGAAGCAGCTGGTGAACTTGACCCACCAACCTTTCGGTTCAAACTGACTTTGCAGTCCAGCCCATTAACCCACAATGCCACACCAAAACTGTGAGTAAACTGGTACTAAATCCATTCAGCTTCATTTCGGTATTTCTCTTATATTAAGGCACAATCTCCTTCAAGTTTCTCACTGAAGTTATTCCTAGCATTCTTTCACTATTGCGCAGAAATAGGATCTGGGCCCTAATAATGTAACAATAATTACAAATACTAATTATGAAGTCCATAGTTAGTCCCAGGTACTTATTTTCGTGACATATATGGAGTCCTGGTGTGGCACTGTAGGTTAATGCACTGGACTGCAAGGTCGGTTTGAACCACAAGATTGGTGGTTCAAGCTTACCACCTGCTCCTTGGAAACCCTATACAGGGTCTATATGGGTCAGAAGCGAGTCATTGGCACTTAACAACAACAAAAACAAGACATATATAAGGAGCCCTGGTAGCACAGAGGGTTATACATTAGCTGCTAACCACAAGGTCAGCAGTTTGAATCCACCAGCCACTTCGAGGGAGAAAGCTGAAGCTGTCTGCTCGCATAAAAGATTGATAGCCTCGAAAATTGTAGAGAGCGGTTCTATTTTGTCCTACAGGGTTGCTATGGTTTAGAATGGACTCAGTGGCAGTGAGTTTGCTTGGGTTTGGTCGGTTTGAAGACATATTATACCTCACAACATCTTAGAAAGGCAATGTCTATTTATAGCTGGTTCATTTTCCCAAGCTTCCACAGCCTTCAAATCCAAGACAGTCTCCATCTCCAAAGCCCAGACTCTTTCCACCTTCCCATGCAGCCTCTTGACCACAGTCTGCAAACTGGGTCCAACTCTCTTGCAGCCTGTTATGAGTTTGTGTCCCCAGAAAATGTACGTTGAATTTCTGACCTCCAATACCTGTGAATTTGACCTTATTTAGAACTAGGGTCTTTGAAAATGTTATTAGTTAACATGAAGTCATACTGAAATAAAATGAATCCAATATGAATGGTTTATTTACAAAAGAGGAGGAAAGACGAGGAAAGATGGTTGTGTGACAATGGAGGCAGAAATTGAAAAAGACAAAGATGTAAGTCAAAGAATGCCCAGTATTGATGGGAGCCCCTGTTCTCCCTTTAATTGGATACAAAGGAGACTCCATATCTCTAAGGACTTTGCCTATATGTCATGTTACACTGGCGTTTTTCTCTGGCCTCTCTTCATTCCTTTCCATGGCATCTGCGATGACTCAACCTCCAGGGAAAAGAGATGACATGTGGAACAGTTACAGTGCTCAGCCAGTGGCCCCTTTGAGAACTGGGCAGGTAGGAGCAGATCCTTCCTTGCACAAGTTTCTCAACAAATAAACAATTTAGCAATTATACACGCCTTTGGCCAGAGCTCCCACAGCTTTCCTCAACTCCTAGAAACTGTTCTCCAACCCTAGGATCATCCCAAGACTTTCCTTAAGGTGCTTGCATTTATTTAGTCATCCAACAAACATTGAATACCTGATCTGACATTGTTTCTTTTAGCCTTGGAGTCCAAGCACTTCTTTAACTATATGAAATAAAGAAGTCCCCAAAACAATCATATAACAGAGGATAATTTCTGTTTGGTTCATTTGTCACTCTATACCCATCATTACTAATCACTGGGGCTGATACCTAGAGGGCCTTCATTCAATAGCTAGTAAATGGCTGAATGGTAAATGATTCATTTCTTAACATTTGCCTCTAATTCTCCACTTAGAGATGAGAATCATGGCATGTTCGTGTCAAAGTGAACCAAAGGGGGCTGTAAAGAAATGAAAGAGGCAAAGAAAAACCTACTGGGATCTCCTCATTTTTCAGAAAGAAGAGGTATGGAGTTGAGGGCAGAGTTGAGAGTACAGTTTAGATCTACTGACTTTTACAAAACTAGTCTGTGTTGGGACCTTACTACAAAACCATAGACATATAGCCATTAAAATTTCACCACCACTATCTGGAGGGGAAGGGACATGACCATTACCAAGTAGCACAAGAGAAACTTGAGCTCAGAGAAATGAAGTCTGTATCCAGCTCACACAACCATGAAAATAATAGTTGCTCAGTAACGGGATTTCTCAACATCACTAAGAGCTCACTCCTCCCAGCCTCACTCCTGCTGCCTCTGCTGTTATTAGCCTTAAAAGAGATTTGAACCTTAACTCAATTCACAATTTAAAAAAAAAAAAATGGTAGGGGGGAAGTTTTGGTCAGCCTCTGGCCAAAAGCAAAATATTAAGGCCCCTCAGCTACTCAACAATCACCATCTACTCTTAAAGGGGGATAATGGCCCTTGTCAGAGCTCAAAATGTTTCAAATAACACTGAGGACATTTTGTTGGGGTTTTTTTTGTTGTTGTTGTTTTTTAACTTTCTATGGTAACACTTGAATGCATTTGAGTTCTGGTGTTGGTGAAGAATATTGAAAGTACCATGGACTGCCAGAAGAATAAATGAATCTGTATTGGGAAGAACAGCCATTTCCAATGCTTTAGACATGTCAGGAAGGACCACTCCCTGGAGAAGCACATCATGTTTGGTAAAGTGAAAGGTCAGCAAAAAAA
>NW_006408566.1:19514921-19517629 GCF_000296735.1 Chrysochloris asiatica
TTTGATTTCTTGACTGCTGTTTCCATGAGTGTTGATAGTTGATACA
This sequence comes from Chrysochloris asiatica, assembly GCF_000296735.1. Taxonomy (NCBI): domain Eukaryota; kingdom Metazoa; phylum Chordata; class Mammalia; order Afrosoricida; family Chrysochloridae; genus Chrysochloris; species Chrysochloris asiatica. The sequence continues at coordinate 19,514,968 of NW_006408566.1, forward strand.
ACAAGAATGAAGTCCTTGACAACTTCAATCTTTTCTCCATTGGTAAGAATGTTATTTATTTATCCAGTGGTGAGGATTTTTGTTTTCTTTACATTGAGATGGAATCTGTACCAAAGACTGTGCTCTTTGATTTCATCAGTAAATGTTTTAAGTCCTCTTCACTTTCAGCAAGGAAAGATTTATAGCCTTGGAAATCCTATACAAGGTCGCTACAACTCAGAACTGACTCCATGGCACATAACCACCACTACCACCATGACTCAGAATTGACTTGAGGGCAGCTAACAAGCAGAAGCAATTGGCTGAGTGGAGGATCAGGGGTCTTTGGAAGAGCCTTAAAGTTCATCTCAAACGCCCAGGCTCTTCAGGAATTTGTGCATACCAGGTATTTGACAACAGACTCCACTCATCCAGGCCCTAGAGGCCTCCCCTTTCCTTAGCACAACTAATGCCTCCTCAACAGCCACACAGTATGGGGATAGAGAGGGTCTTCAAAGGAGGGCAGCTGCCTCAGGAAAAGAAAGAAGAACAATGGTGAAAAAGGATAGACACATTATATGTTTTTGAAGCTACCACTAAACTGCTTGGCAAAGTAGTCTGGTGAATGAAAGGATGAAGCATTACTTTTTCTAAAAGAGAAGGGGTAGAGTCAGTGTGCCAATATCCTGTTTCATGAACTAAAGAAAATTTACAACTTTATTGAGAAATAAAAACTTTCAAGTGCCAGTTTAGACGGGTGTTCTTACAGCACAGTCTGAGAACCCCAGCTCTGTTGCACATCAGCTTAGTGATCTTAAGCAAACCGTCAGCCTTCCTGAATCTGTGCCCTGGACTGAACAGTGGTGCTAATGGCACTTCCTTGGCAGGGGTTTGTGACCATCAAATGTTGTCATGGATGTAAAGCGCCTAACACCGTGCCTGACCCACTGCCGCCATTAAAGTCAATCCCATCTCAGTGACCCAATAGGACAGAATAGAACTGCTCCCCAGGGATTCTGAGGCTATAAATACTTATGGAAACAGACTGTCTCATCTTTCTCCTGCAGAGCAGATGGTAGGCTTGAATTTCTGACCTTTCAGTTACCAGCCCATTATTGAAGCCACTAAGCCATCTTCTTTGGAAGAATCAAATGATGTCGTGGATTAAAGTACCTAGCTCCATGCCATGCACATAGTAGTTGCTAAACAAATATTAGTTGATTTGTTTTTTTTTTTAAAGAATGTAGAATGAGTTATGGTTTGGAAAAAGAATAGTCATGGATAAGCCTAGGGGGCCCCCAGTAAAGTAAAGTTCCTCCAGGCCTAAAAGGACCTATTTCCTAATAAATTGTCCAAGGACTCATCCTCAGGCCATGTGACTGGCCTGCGTGCATTTCCTTTTTGCTGACAGTTGCCAGCAAAAATGCGTCTAGCTACTCAAAACGCAATCATTACAACTCACCCAGCAGGATTCCCACATGCTTACTGGCATGTGCACACAAATACTAAAAATGCACCCAATGTGATGCAGCTGAGAAACCACGTGGCTCCTTTGCACATACATACAAACTAGAAAAAATAGTAGCCTTGGAGCTGGATAGGTATGGGACGAAACGGTGTCTTTCTTTTAATAGCTGTGTGCTCTTGAACAAGTTGCTGTAAATCTCCATCCCCTCATCCAAAAGATGGTTATTGAAATACTTACCTTTTAACCTTTAAACACACACACACACACACACACACACACACATAAAAAAGCTTAAACAATTTAACAATTTCTACATGTATAATCCACTGACACTTATGACATTCTTCATGTTGTACAGCCATTACTACTCTCCTTTTCCAAATTATTCCACCAATCTAAACATAAACTCAATGCTATCATGAATCATTGGTGTATACGTTTCTGTTTGCAATCTTGCCATCACATCTTCTAGGTATCTGCCTAGGGTTGGGAATTTGGGGTCTTATGGTAACTTATTGTGGTGGTGTAGGATAAACATTGCTCATATGCAAATTCAGACTGAAGCTGAAGAAAATTAACACAAGTCCACAAGAGTCAAAATATAACCTTGGATATATCCCACTGGAATTTAGAGGTCATCTGAAGAACAGATTTGATACATTAAACACTAAAAACCAAAGACCAGAAGAGTTGTGAGATGACATCAAGAACATCATACAGGGAGAAAGCAAAAAGTCATTAAGAAGACAAGAAAGAAGGAAAAAGTTAAAATGGATGACAGAAGAGACACTGAAACTTGATCTTCAGCGTGAGATGCTAAAGCAAATGGAAGCAATGAGGAAGTACAAGAGCTGAACAGAAAAATTTAAAGGTCAGCTTGAGAACACAAAGTCAAATATTACAATGAAATGTGCACAGATGTAGAGTCACAAAAAGAAAAGGAAAGAATACACTCAGCATTTCTTAAGCTGGGGGAACTGAAGAAAAAACACAAACCTCAACTTTAGTTATTGAAGGATTCTCTGGGCAGATTATTGAATGATGCAGAAAGCAAAGAAAAAAGATGGAAGGAACACAAAGTCACTGTACAAAAAGGAAATAGTTTATGTTCAACTGTTTCAAGATGTAGCAAATAATCAAGAGCCAATGATACTAAAGGAAGAAGTCCAGTGTGCATTGAAGGCATTGGCAAAGAACAAGGCACCAGGAATTGAT
>NW_006408566.1:19520764-19533779 GCF_000296735.1 Chrysochloris asiatica
CCTGTACATAGACCAAGAGGCAGTTGTTTGAACAGAACAAGGGGACACTGAATGTTTGATGTCAGGAAAGGTGTGTGCCAGGGCTGTATTCTGTCACCATACCAATTCAATCTACATGAGGAGCAAATAATCCAAGGATTGCAGGAATCTCATTAACAACCTGTGATGTGCAAATGATACAACCCTGCTTGCTGAAAATGAAGAGGACTTAAAATATTTAGTGGTTAAGAACAAAGATCACAGTATGGATTGAACTTCAATGTAAACAAAACAAAAATCCTCACTGGACCAATAAATAACATAATGATAAATGGAGAAAATATTGAAGTTGTCAAAGACTTCATTTTGCTTGTATCTACCATCAACACTTATGGAAGCAGCAGCCCCAAATCAAACAGATTTTTGCATTAGATAAATCTGCTGCACAAGACCTCTTTAAGAGCACAGATGTCAGTTTGAAGACTAAGGTGCTCCTGACCCAAGCCATGGTATTTTCAATAACCTCATATGCATGTGGAAGTTACACAATGAATAAGTAAGATCATAGAAGAATTGATGCATTTGAGTTATGGTGTTAGAGAAGAATATTGAAAGTACCATGGGCTGCCAGAAAAACAAAAAAATCAAGTCTTGGAAGAAGTACAGCCAGAATGTTTCTTAGAAGCCAGAATGACCAGACTTCACCTCTCATTCTTCAGACATATTATCAGGAGGGACCAGTCCCTGCAGAAGGGCAGTATGCTTGGTAAAGTGGAGGGTCAGCAAAAAAGAGGAAGATCCCCAATGAGATGGATTGGCACAGTGGCAGCACCAATGGGCTCAAGCTTAACAATGATTGCAAGGATGGTACAGGACTGGGCAGTGTTTCATTCTGTTGTACACAGGGTTGCCATGAGTCAGAACCAACTGGATGCCACCTAACATCAACAATACTAAGGCTTTACCTTAGTTGATCATGCCTTATTACTGACCTATTTTCATTCTGACACAAGATATCAGCCAGCAATCTACAGTAAAACCTCAGAAAGCCAGAACTTGTGTAAGGCAGAAACCTGTCAGAAAAGGAAAACACAAATATTTCCCATTAAAACAAACTAGAAAAGTGGAAGACTACATACATCCAGTCATTAGTGGAAAACATGAGAGATTTGGAAAAGCAAAGCAGTCCTGTTGAGTTACAGCTCTCAGAGGTTTCACTGTATCTGAATGTGAAAGCCATGCTTACTTTCTGTGCTCCTTGCCCCCAACACACACTAATCCTATATGTCCAGTACAGAGCTGGGAATAACAGACTCTCAGTGAGAAATCAGAGAGAAGGCTTTCTCTTCTCATCCTGGAATCTCTCACTACAGCCCTATCTCCCTCCTTCCTTTGAAGATCTGCGTCTTTGAGCCTATGGGGAACAGGATGGGCAGGGATAAAGAAGGTTACATTGAGAGACATTCCAGGTCTGGCATAGATGTCTTAGAATGGAAAACAATCAAACAGAAAATGTTCTGCGAGAAGAGAAACTTTAAACTGAATAGTGGTAAATACTGTTAACTCTTGGCACATGGAGGGAATTGCAACCATTGTAATGCAGCTAAGTATATGATTTACTGAAGGTAAAAGCGATGACCTGCTCTGTAGACCTTCACTCAATTCACAGTCAAAAGTTAAAAAAAGAAAGAAAGAAACTCTCTAAACTCTCCTTCTCCTCATTGACCTGTCAAACTGTTAGGAATAGAAGGGGAAAAGTAAATAACTGAAATGGATTCTGATTTTGGGGTGTCAAGAATATACACAGCAAAACATCCACCAATTCAGCCATGTTTACATGGACAAATTCAATGACATTGATTGCATTCTCCCATGTAATCAATGAGCAGCCATTCTCACCTCCTTTTCTGAGTTGTCATTCCTCCATGACAATAGAAACTCAGGGCCCCTTATGGTTCCTAACTAATCTTTCCATTCCTGTTGTCAGTTTGATCCTATATGTTGTTAAGTGCCATCAAATCAGTTCCTACTCATAGCGGCCCTGTACAGAGACTTGTGAGCTTGAACCGCCAACCTCTCGGTTCAAATCCACTCTGCAGTACAGCACATTAACCCAAAGTGCCATGCCAGGACTCCTTTTGATTCTATATAGGTAAGTCTTAAAAAGAGCATAATGCTCAAGGCAGACATTTTTTTCTACTAAGCTAATCTATTTGGTAAGGTGGAGAATCAGAGAAAAAGAGGAAGACCCCCCCAATGAGATGGTTTGGCCAAGTGGCGGCATCGATGGACTCAAGCGTGGCAACAGTAGTGAGGTTGGCCCAGGATCGGGCAGTGTTTCGTTCTGCTGTGCATAAGGTCGCTATAAGTCGGTACTGACTCAATGGCACCTAACAACAACAATAATCTATTGCTTGGTTTTACAAAGACTTCAGGGGATATTTCCAGTTAGAATGGATTGTTGTTGTTAAGTGCTGTGGAGTCGGTTCTAACTTATAACAACCTTACATAGGGTTTCTGAGGAGTGGCTGGTGTACTTGAACCGCCAACCTTGCAGTTCAAACTGACCTTCCAGTCCAGCACATTAACCCACAGCCCCACACCAGGAATGGATTAGAATTTAGAAATCATGTAAGCAACTATTTTACATGAGGCAAAGAGCTTTCACCATTTCACCTCCACACTGTCTTGGAGAGAAAGACGCTGTTAGTCCTCCTATAGTCAGACCTTTTTAAAGTGTTGAAGAGCAAAGATGTCATCTTGAGGACTAAGGTGCACCTGACCCAAACCATGGTATTTTCAATAACCTCATATGCATGCAAAAGCTGGACAGTAAATAAGGAAGACCGTAGAAGAATTGATGCATTTGAGTTATGGTGTTGGAGGAGAATATTGAAAGTGCCATGGGCTGACAAAAGAACCCACAGAACTATGTTGGAAAAAGTGCAGCCAGAATGTTCCTTAGAGGCCAGGATGGCCAAACTTCGTCTCTCATACTTCTGACATATTGTCAGAAGGGACCAGTTCCTGGAGAAGGATACCATGTTTGGTAGAGTGGAGTGTCGGAGAAAATGAGGAAGACCCCCAGTGAGATGGATTAACACAGTGGCAGCAGAAATGGGGTGAGGCATAGCAGATGATGAGTTTGGTTCAGGACCAGACAGTGTTTCATTCTGTTGTGCATAGGGTCGTTATGAGTCAGCACTGACTTGATGGCACCTAACAACAACAACAACATAGTCAGTAAGACCAAGGATAAGAGAAGTACAGTTATTTGCCTGATATTGCACAGCAGGAAAATAGTAGATTTGGGACTCACAACTAAATCTTCCTATTCCAGATCCCAGGTTCCTTCTGTTATTTCTCTATAGGATCAAGAAGAGAAATTCAGTCCTTGGCTGTTCCTGAGCTGTCCTTCTCTTCTGACTTTACTTTGACAACTCTTACACATGACCTAACTGGGATACAAACAGGGTTCTTCACTTTGTGATCATTCAGTTGTGCTTGTGATTTGTATACTTTTTGCATGCATCTTATATTCATTAAATAAAAAGTCATAATACATAAATTTTTAAAAATCTGCTATGAAATCATTTTTGCTCAAAAGGTTTTTTCTGATGTTTATTTTTAATATACAGATTGGGTCATGTCATCCTTTTTCCCTAAAATCTTCTGTGACTCCTTATTGCTCTCTGGATGGCTAGCTACACCTTATTCAATCTGACCCCTTGCCCTCCTCCAACCCCTACTTTGTACAGTACCCAGAGACAATAGGCTTTCTTTCCTCTGCTCTTTCTTCCTGGGGGCCCTGGGGCACTGTGGGTTAGGCATTGGGCTACCCACCAGTCCCTTTGCAGGAGAAAGATGAGGTTGTCTTCTCCACTAAAGATTTCAGCCTGGGAAACCCTATATGGATTGCTATGATAAGAATTAACTCAATGACAGTGGTTAAGTTCCTTCTTCCTGGACTCCTCCCCTACTGGCCTGGCTGGCTCCTACTCCCAAAAGTCCTCTGTGACCACCAGCTCTCCAGGGTTGTAACCCTGATCTGCTGAGCCCACACAGCATCCCCTGCCATGCTGAACTAGAAATGCCTGTCTCTCTCATGTCTTCACTTCTTGAAGGCAGTCACTGTGTACCTTGCATTCCCACTTCCCCAGCACCCAGCATAGGAGGGGCTCAGAGAATGTTACCAGATCAAAGAAGGAATGAGCCAGGCCTCACTACTCTCCAGTAGGATTTGTTTTACAAACTCTGGGCTTATATGAAACTCTGATAGCTCAGCTCAAAGTGTTCTGTCCTCCACCTAATCTGAAATTCCTGGTGGACAGGAAGTGTGTCTTTCTCTGCATTGGTGTTCTCTGCCCCAGCCCGACCCCAAATCTTCAACTACATAGCAGGACCGCCACAAAAGCCTTTTTGAGGTATTGATTCTGAAGGTTTGATCATGAGCCAGCCTCTAAGTTTAGCGGGGTTGCCTGTTCTAAATGTTGACCAAAGCCAAAGCAGGTTTGTTAAAATACCACACAGGTATCAATCGGTAGCCCTGGTAGTAGAGCAGATTACAAGCTGACTTGCTAACAGCAGCTCGAATCTTCCAGTCGTTAGCAGGAGAAATGATGCTTTCTGCTCCTGTAAAGAGTTACAGCTTAAAACCCCATGCAGGGTCGCTATGAGTTGGAACCAACTTCAGGGTACACAACTACCACCTCCATGGAAGGCATCTTTTAAGTGCTCACATCTATTAGGGTCCCTGGGTGGTTTGTGTAAATGAATGGCATGTTTGGCTACTAACCAAAAGGTTGGTGGTTTAAGTTCACCTAAAGATACCTTAAAAGAAAGCCTTGATGATCTATTTCCCAAAAAATTGGCCATCAAAAAACGTGTGGACCACAGTTCTCTGACACACATGGGGTTACCATGAGTTAGAACTGATTGGCATCAACTGGCTGTGGGCTAGCTATTTCACATATGATAGTGTCTCAGTCATCTTTCATTTAGCTCACTATTACTTTAAGCACACCCATTTTCCAGAGGAGGAAATGGAGGTTTGCAGAGCTAAGGTAACCTGCCTGAGATCTCACAGTGAGTGAATGGCGGTGTCAGAATGAGACTTGTGGGTTGCCCATGTTATTTTTCACTTCCCTAAGCTACCCCCGTTGATGTGAACAAGGTCAGGATAGAGAGGGCAAAACCAGTGGGAAGAAAGGAAGGGAGAGAAAGGGTGTAGACGAGTGATTCAGTGCCAGCTGACTTTGTATTTTGTTTCCATAACATAGAGACAATTAGGCATCATACCTCTAACTTTTCATTTGTTATGACGATGCTAAATTTAAACCTTGAGTGACATTATCTGTGATGGATACATACCTATATAAGCAAAATTAATCATGTTGTTAAGCAGTCCTGGGGACTCCAGACAACATTGCCACTGTGACAGTACAAAAGTACAAAGTACAAAAGTGAAAGAAGGCATGTCGTCGTCACAGATAAAGCATATCCATGTGGATAAAGAAAGAAAAAGGAAAACCAGCGGTCATCAAGTCAATCCCAACCCCATGTCCATCAGAGTACAACTGTCTTCCATAGGGATTGCTTTCTTTTCTTTTCTTTTGGTGAAGATACAAATAGCAAAGCATTAATCAAGTCACCAGATTATACATGTACAATTCTGTGACATTGGTTACATTTCTCAAGCTTTATCATCTTTCACAATATCCTTTTCCAAATTGTTCCATCGTCAGCATTAACTCACTGTCGTGTCTCCCCTCCCCTCCCCAATCAAGCCTTTCATCTAACCTTTTGAGTTGTGGTTGTCAGTCTGATCTCACAGAGATCATTCTTTAAGAGGATTCAATGCTCAAGGGAGACATTCTTTTCTAATTAATCTAAATGATAGCTTGGTTTAAAGATAACTTCAGGAAATAGCTTCAGTTTATGGTTTAAAGATTTCCTCAGGATAATAGGTTCAGGAGGTTATCCAGCTTCAGTAATAACTCCAGAATGTCTGGATTCCATAAGAATCTGAAGTTCCATTCTATATTTCTCCCCTTTTGGTCAGAATTCTTTTATAGAATCTTTGATCAAATGGTTCAGTCAGGCACTACCAGTTCTTCTGGTCTCATGGGAAGGAGCTATGGTTGGTAGTCTTCAAATTACTTCTTTAAAAGTTCATTCTGTGAAAAAGAGGGAACAAATCCTCACAGCAACAAACATTCACACACACACCCACACACAGAGTGGACAGAGAAGGGCAGCTTGGACACTGGATACTCAAATTGGGAGGGGGGGACTACAAAGGCAAGAAGTGACTGGCTTACAAGCTTTCAAGAGGGAACCTAGTGCTAGGGAGCATGGTGGAAGGCAGAATCTCCAGTAGGTACTATTCAATCTGTCTGGGAGGAGCTGATGAAAGGAGATACAGATGGGTAACTCGTGATACTGTAGTGAATAATGCTTATCAGGACAGACTATGAGGGTTGGAAATACAAAGGTAGAAGTTTTGTAACAAGGAAGGGAGTGATTAAATCTCCAGGATAGGAGTGGAGACCTCTGGGACCATCAACGGAGAAGAGCCGAGAGCGGGACCCTACCCAGAGAAACAGAGATGCCTGAGATGGAGGCAGAGATGATGGCGCAGAGTGATGAAGTGACTGGGGACTTTGGACCCAGAGAGGGAAAGGGACTGTGGGCCGAAAACTGGGGGGAGGAAGGGGAAGTGTAGGGGGCGGGTTTCTGGGATATACCCTTTGGGTGATTGATGATGCATGGAGGGGATTGGAACCATGGCAATGAGATGATATATGATGGAATGAATGTAAAACTAAAGTTCCCCCCATGTAAACTATCATATAATTCACAATAAAACATTTTTAAAAAAAAGTTCATTCTGTGAATTAGACATGTATTCCAGTTCCTCTTCCAATTCCTTCTTCCTCTGCTTCTCCAAGAACATGAAGAACAATTCTTGTACCTTAGTTAGATGGCTGCTCCCAAGCGGTTAAGATTGCAGGCACTATACAGAGAACTTAGGAGGTAGAACAACTTCATTGGGTTTTCAATGGCTGTTTTGTGGAAGTACATTGCCTCACTTTTCTTCCAAAGGGCCTCTGATTGAACTCGAACTGCTGAGCATATTAACTAGTTGTACTGCCCAAGGACTCGATATGAAGGGGAAGGGTTTCTAAGCAGCCACTTAATTCTCTTCATCATTCATCACAGTGGGTAGGATACATGCTGGTAAGTGAACAACCCAGGCCTGGAACCACCTTGTACATCTGTTTGGGCTTCCCTGCCATTTCATAGACAAGTCACATTGTTGTTGTTAAGTGCTGTCAAGTTGGTTCTGACTCATAGCGACCCTGTTTCTGAGACTGTATATTTTTGCGGGAGCAGAAAGCCACATCCTTTTCCCATGGAACAACTGGTGGCCTTGAACCACTGACCTTGTGATTTGCAGTCTGGTGCTTTTCCTATAGAGTCACCATGCTCATATAGGAGTCACATGCACCTATGAATTTAGCAAATACTTTACTGAGAACCTACTGTGTGCCAGGCCCCGGGGACACAGCAGAAAACAAAACACAGTCTGCTCCTATAGAACTTACATTCTACTGGGGGAGAGAGAGGGGTAACAAAAAAGTAAATAAATAAACACACTGAAGGACTGAGAATGATTGGGTGTTCTTTGACATAAGGTCATCAAGAACAGTCTTTCTGATAATGTGACATGTGATCAAGGGCCGAGGAAGAAAAAGAAAGAAAGAAGTTCAGAGATCTGGGCAAAGTACAAAAGCCCCAGAGCAAGAGCATGCTTGCAACAGCCAGGTGGTCTTGGAGGCAGGAGCACAGCAAATGAGAGTGTGTTAGGAATGAGGTCAGAGGGTTTACCAGAAAACAGCTGACATAATAAAAGCCACAATGAGGATAGAATCCAAATTTTGTATTGTATTCTGAGGGTGATGGTAAAGAATCACTCAAGGTAGAGAGGCACAGAAGAGTAACAAGATTTGGTTTAGGTTTTTGATGGATCGTCCTATGTAGAAAAGAAGACAACAGAGGGCAGATGGAGGCAAGGAGGACGGTTGGAAGGCTTCTGTAATGACCCAGGAGACAGATAACATGGGCAAAGGTTTAGTCAAGGTAGATGGAAACTTACTAACAAAGAGAAAGAAAGGGAAATAAAGGAGAAGGGAAGGAATAGAAGAAAAGGGATGTGTTCTACATTTCAAACAAAATCTCAATTATCAACTGTTGAGGGACCTCCATTGTGTAAAACTCTGGAATGTGATCAAGGGAAAAATAACCAATCTTTGCTAGATCTCTCCTATGTGTTTACTGCTGTACTAAGTCTTCATATGCGCTATCTCATCATAGAACCATCAACTGAGATGAAAGTAATGAGCCTCTATTTTATAGATGAGGACTCTGAGACCCAGAAGTGCTAATGGGTATGTTGGAACCAGAATTGAAGTCTTACCTAAATTGGAAGGCTCCTGCTCTTTCCAAACATCATTCTGGCTGGGTATAAAAGTGAAGAGACATAGTCCCTGCCCTCAAAACCCTCCCTGTCTTACAACAACTCCATGAGGTCAGAACTGTTATTATCTTTATTTTTAGAAATGAGGAACAGGCACCTAGAGAGGTTAAGTGACTTGTCCAAGTCACAAGAGCTGGTAAGTGGTAGAGCCAAGATTCAAACCCTGGTTTAGGAATCAAAATTCAAAATTGAATCTAGATGCAAGTATCTTACTCACTACCCTTCTTGTTATTAAAACGTTGTTGTTCTGAGCAACAGCAAAATCAATTTTTAAACCTTATTTATAGACAGATGGTAGGTATAAAAGGAACCAAGTTATCTAAGTCCACAGAACCTTAAGACTTTTTGAAGAATTTATGTGCAAACACATTTATTTACATGTATACATACAAATACAGATATTGACACACCCAGAAAGTACACACATGCATGATATTTCTAAGTCAATTATTTCCTAACTTATCCTCTCTTACCTGGGTATCTGAGGAGGATAAGTCATTTACCTAATTATTGTGAATTGTCAAAGCCATCAGTAGTTCTGGTCAATTCCCAGCAAAGTTATTTGAAGTCATCTTCAAATCTTCAATTAGTACAGTTGCTAATTGAAATATTGGCAGTTCATGTCCAATCTGAGGCACTTCAGGAGAAAGGCCTAGTAATTTAGTTCTGAAAATAAGCCACTGAGCCCATATGCAACACAATTCATAAATGAGGTTGCCAGGAGTGGGAATCTACTCGACAGTCTGAAAAATGCTTCTTAAAAAATCAACTTGAAAACTCTGTTGGTGTTTCCTTTAGAAGTTCAGGAAAGGAGTAAGGGTTGGAAGACTAAAATATCAAATATTCACTCTTCGTTAATGGTTGTTGTTGGTAAGTGCCATTGAGTCAGTTCTGACTCATAGCGACCCTGTATAGGGTTTCTGAGAAACTGCTGGTGGGTTTGAACTGCCATCCTTGTGGTTCGAAGTCTGGCACTGATCCTACAGTACCACACCCGGAGGACTGCACAAAACTCCAGTACCCAATGTATTGCTTGTTTTCTTTTCTACACAGGATGATGTATCAATCGCCTAAACTAAACATTTCAAACAAAATCTCAGTCATCAACTATTGAGGGACCTCTGGTCTTCAATTTAATTGCAAGAATTAGAAAAAAAAAAAAAATAGATCTCCTGTCAAGAGGTACAGGGATATTTGTGGAGACTAAATTTGTCCCCAACAGTGGGAAGGGAAGTTATATGCTTGTTTTTACCTTTTCATAGCTGTATGGCTTGGTTTTCTTATAAGGGTATTGTAAGGAAAATAATATAATGTCTACTTTGGAACTATCATGAGTGAGGATTATAACAGATCCCTTAAATAAAGTGTCAAGCACCCAGCTGATGCTTAATACAAGCTTGGCTTCCCTCTCTCCTCCAGATGAAGGGCAAAGTTCAGAGTCTTGACCTTTCCCCCACAGGATAAAGAGTCTCTAACCAATAGAACCTATAATTACTATCTTTGGCCACCACAGGAAGAAGGTTGGAAAAAAAAAAAAAAAAAGGTCAGATGTTTTCACGCATAAAGGCAGGTCCAGGCATCATTACCACGTTGCTAGGTGTTGTTAAACCACCCACCTAGCCACAGAGTGGGCAGCAATTAATGTAATTAGCTCAGTGATGAGTGTCCTCCGCAATGATAAACAGCTCAGCCCTGTAGAACTGGACAGACCTGCTGCTCCCACGAGGCTCCCCTGCGTATGTATCTATTTGGGGAGGGGTGGAGTGGAGCGGAGTGAAAAAAGTACCAGCTTTGAGTCAGATGGGACTAAATGTCAATCCTGTCTTTGCTAATCCCCACCTGTGTGTCCTAGGGCACATCACATCACCTCTCTGAGCCTTAGTTTCTTCATCTGTAAAATGGGATTAATAATACCATTCTCATGGAGTTGCTATAGCTATCTTTATCATCACCATCATCACAGAAAAGTCCAACCAGGACTATGTTGAAATGGCAAATACGTGGAGTGTCCAAAGAAACCCAAACAGTGTTGGCAGCTACAGCTGGCACAGCCCATTTCTTTCTCCTTGGCTAAATTCAGAGCACGATGCACTGATTTCAGTGATTCTAAGGAGCTCTGGTAGCGTAGTGGTTACGAATCGGGCTGCGAGCCACAATGTGAGCAGTTAGAAACTACCAGCTGTTCCGCGGGAGAACAATGAGGCTTTCTGCTCCCGTAAAGATTTACAGCCTTGGAAACCCTGTACAGGGTCGCTCTGAGTTGGAATCCACTCCACGGCACATAACAACAACATCAGTCAGGATGGACTGACTCAACTGCACTTAACAACATGGAGACTGCTGGAGCTGGGTATGCAAAGAATATTTATACCCAGCGAAAAATACGCTTAAGTATTTAAGGTAATGCTATAAATAAATACCACCGTGTTATCAGCAATACTACTGCTTACATAAAACATAAGCCCACAGCAATTTGGAACTAGGTGATAAAAGGTTGAAAACCACTCATACCTTTCTGTTGTTATTGTTGTACAAATATATACAACACAACATTTTCCAATTCAACATGCATATAACTTTTGATCTAACAATTCCATTTTGACAAGTAGCACCACTGAGAGAGAAGTCATACCAAAGGTCACTAAATATGTGTATATGTCAAGTGATGGTTATTGGTGATCAGAATTTATTCATTCATTCAACTAACAGTTACTGAGTGACTACTGGTACCAGAGATAAAGACATTAAGTGTGGGGAGACACACACATACTCATATACATTTAGGATTCATTGAAAAGAGGCTCTGATAAAAGTCTATAAAAATAGAGTTAATCAAGAGGAGAGTGGAGCCAACAGGAGAATTTAACAAAGCAAAAGTGAAGCCTAGACCCTGAAACTGACAAGGAGAGAGAGACAAGTTGATTTGAGGAAATGTGAGTATGAAGTGGCATTAAATGAAAGAATGAGAGAGATGGAGGGAGGGAGAGAAGGGAAGGAAGAAATAAGTCTCAGGACCCAGAGACTGTCAGTCAGATCTAGAGCAGACCTCAGAGAACATCCAATTCAATAGTTCTCAACCCTTTCCCCAGAGACCTTATGACACATGCATCTCTTACATCCCACCAACAGAGGCAATTCTGGGAAATAATTATAAAAATTCTCAGCTGGTAGCTGTCACTTCACTACTTTATCTCCCACCTCAGTGTACCAGGGAGTGAGGCTGAAGGTATTAAAGGAATCATCTTGAATACACTCTAAGGTGTTTTAATAAAAATGGGGGTTGGGAGTCACCACTGCAGATGGAAATCAGGCTTCATGTGACCATGTGACCAATGGTGAAGCTTAGGCTCCAAGTGACCTGTCTGCCTGTCATTCCAGCATCTACTCCTTGATCAATAGGCATTTGTTGAATGCATATTTATGAGTGATTAGGTAAATGTGATGACATGACCAAGGTTACCCAAACTGTATGTGGCTGGTAACATATACTGATTAAAACTTAGGGGTTGGTAGTGAACTTAGAGCATAACACATAGAAATGAATGTTCACTATGTTGCTCAAGTGTAACATAAGAAATAATACAATGGTGCAGCAGCCAGTAATGGGCAAGGCAGAGGAAGGCACAGTAATAGCCTCCAAAGATATGAACTTCTAGGACCCTCAGGATATGAAAGGTACCAATGCCCATCACTTTGACAGCAAACATTCTTGGCTCCCCATACAGTGACATCACCTATAACAAAGGTTGTTTTCACAAAATTGTCCAAGTGCAGACACCATATAGGGAAGTCATCAATACCTATGGGTCTTTTCTGCTAGGTTCTTTTTCTGCCTAGAAAACCCCTCCAGTACCACTCTTCTCCTACCTGCTTTTAGAGTTTGTGTCTCACCCTCTTCTCAGAGATGCTGCTTCTGATTATCCTCTTTAAGAAGGTGCCCCATTCTGGTTTCTCCAAACCCGGAAGGGTAGAAATTAACTACAGAAGTAGGTAGATTATCAATCATTTCCCACCTAAGCACACCATGGGGGGAAACAGTTTTAGGTTATAGGCAATTCCTATGTGGCTCTGTTCACTCATACTTACAGCTTATTATGATTTTATATTAATTTGTTTATTATCTCTGTACAGCAGCTCTAATACTCATCATTACAGATAATATTTATTGAGCACTTACTGTGTCATATACTATTATAAGTACTTTACATACATCAATTCATTTAATGTTCATAGCAGCCCTCTGAAATAGGTTCTACATGAGCTTAGTTTCACAAATGAGTAAATTGAGACCCAGAGAGTAACTTGACCAAGTTCATATAGTAAGTAAAAGACAGCACCAGATATAAGACTCAAATTGTCTGGCTCCAGAGATTAAGTTTTCTTAACTTCTGTTGTTGTTGTCAGGTGCCATCGAGTCGGAACCGACTCACAGTGACCCCATGTACAGCAGAACGAAACAATGTCCGATCCTGGGCCAACCTCACTACCGCTGCCACA
>NW_006408566.1:19534531-19536742 GCF_000296735.1 Chrysochloris asiatica
TATTATTTGCTCAGCATACAGGTTGAATAAGTATGGTGAAAGAACACAACCTTGTCACACACCTTTCCCAATTTTAAAACATTCAGTGTTCCCATGCTCCTAACTTCTAGATCATATCAAAGTAATATATCTAAAGATGTCCTGTTTTGTTTTGTTTGTTTTGTTTTGTTTGTTTCCCACCACTGCATCATCAGGACCTCCCTGAGCAATGTCATTGTCAAGTGCCATCGAGTCGGTTCCTACTCATAGAGACCCTGTAAAGGGTTTCTGAAGAGTGGTTGGTGAGTTTGAACTGCCAATGTTGCAGTTCAAACCAACCTGCAGTCGAGTGCTTATCCTACAGTGCTACACCAGGACTCCCTGAACAACACAAATGCTTAATGTGCTCTACTGATAACCCAAACTTTGGTGGTTTGAGTCAATCCATAGGTATCTCAGAAGAAAGTCTTGGTGATCTATTTCCGGAAAATTAGCTCTTGAAAACCCTATGGAGCACACAGTTCTACTATTACACACATGGGGTCACCATCAAGCAGAATCAATTGGATGGCAACTGGTTTGGTTTTGCATGTAATAGTAGCTCAGTTGAGTCCTGGCATGGTGCTATAGGATAAGCACTAGACTACTCACCACAAGGTCAACAGTTCAAGCCCACCAGCCATACCTCAGAAACCCTAAACAGGATTGCTGTGAGTCAGGACTGATTTGACAGCACTTTACAACAACAAAACAGGAGCTTGGTAAATATTTGTTGAGAGGCAGGCAGGCAGCCAGGCAAGTTGGTTAAAGAGGAGGATGTGCTGCTAGCTCTATCATGGCCTTCCTTCTGGAGATCCTACCTTCCTTGGGAGCAGCAGAGATGCTAGAGTTAGACAGTTCAATGAGACAGGCAGAGTGCCTCCATTCTCCATCTTCACCTTACAGTGGTCTAGAGGTGCCCTCAGGTGAGCCCTGAAACCTCTTCAGTGTGCCCAGGACTCAACAGAAGGGTTCAACCATAATGTACCACTTTGCCCTTAGAACATAAAGATGAAACTGATAAAAGCCCACACATTAAGGAATTCACGTGCTAATGAGGAAAAGGAATCCTAAAACCAAGAAGAAGAGGAAAGTAGCCTGGGAATGGAGGGACAGAGAACAGAGGAGCTAAAGGGAGGAGCAGGTGAAGGAGGGAGAAAAAGAGGGAGACCCAAGTCTCCTAATGAATTCTACCTCTAGGCATCATTGTTTGTTGTGCTCATGAAGCTTGACACCAGGGCACTGGGGTCTTAGTGAAGAACTGCATCCTCTGGCCCCCATATGAGGAGGCTCCCATGAACATTTTGAAACCCCCTTTTAGAAAATGGTATCATTATAACATGGAAGTTGCTTTCTTTCACACTAAAGAAAGCAGTAAAGTTTTGAACTGCCAAGTAGTAGCAGTTGAGCTTAAAGTATGGTTTGGACTAATCTGCTCTTTCTCAGAAAAACTTAGTGCATAGTTCTCCCAATCTTTGAGAATTTGCATGTGCTTCCATAACTCAGCAACCCCATCTCTTCCTATGGCTTCCACCAAGCTACCTTCACCAGCTTCCAGGTAAAGTCTTCTATCTGCTGTAGGATGCATGTAATATAGGATGTGGTAGGTATGTATCTGTGTGTATATTCAAATTTTAACCAGCCTTTTTATATATGCTATTATTACTAGAATTAGATGCAAGTAAGACTTTGTCTCAGAAACTTGGGACGTGGTATCAGAAGGGACCGTTTCCTGGAGAAGGACCTCATGCTTGATCAACAAAAAAGAAAGACTCTCAATGAACTGAATTGACACAGGGGCCTCAACAATGGTATCACACATAGCAGTGACTGTGAGGGTGAGATCGGGTCGGGTTTTGTTCAGTCCTGTTGTACATGCAGTCACTATGAGTTGGAATCAACTTGATGGCACCTCACAGCAATTATTTTTATTAGTATATTTATAGTTGTATCCTAGTGTATTGTTCATCTGCCTTAACCCTATTTTTTCAAAAGTGCTCTGTTATTTTTAGTGCACAATTGTGCAGAACACCAAGTTTTTAAGAAGCATACATATCATGTTTGGTAAACACCTTTCCATAGGCTATCAATGCCTTCTTTATATAACCTCTTTGAAGTAGACATAACTAGGACTCACTGTATTCACTTTTCAGCTATGCTGAGGCTTGTTGTTATTGTTAGGTGCCATTGAGT
>NW_006408566.1:19536847-19601691 GCF_000296735.1 Chrysochloris asiatica
GTTGCCACACTTATGCCCATTGATGCTGCCACTTTGCCAAACCATCTCACTGGGGAGTCTTCCTCTTTTTCTCTGACCCTAAACCCTAACAAATATATCCTTCTCCAGCGACGATTACTCATGACTCTACGTCCCAAGTATGAAAGACGAAGTTGGCTGTACTTCTTCCAACACAGATCTGTTGTTTCTTTTGGCAGCCATGGCACTTTCAATATTCTCCTCCAACACCATAACTCAAATGCATCGATTCTTCTACAGTCTTCCTTATTCACTGTCCAGCTTTCACATGCATATGAGGTTATTGAAAATACCAAGGCTTCGGTAGGCGCATGTTAGTCCTCAAACTGACATCTTTGCTCTGCAACACTTTATAAAGGTCTTGTGCAGCAGATTTGCCTAATGCAATATGTTGTCTGATTTCTTGACTGCTGCTTCCGTGAGTGTTGATAGTTGATCCAAGAAGAACGAAGTCCTTGACAACTTCAATCTTTTCTCCGTTGGTAAGAATGTTGTTTATTGGTCCAGTGGTGAGGATTTTTGTTTCTTTACATTGAGATGTAATCCAAACCGAAGGTTGTGCTCTTTGATATTCACCAGTAAATGTTTTAAGGTCTCTTCACTTTCAGCAAGCAAGGTTGTATCATCTGCATGTCGCAGGTTGTTAATGAGTCTTCCTCCAATCCTGATGCCACGTTTTTCTTCATTGGATTATTTGATCAGCATACAGGTTGAATAATATGGTAAACTGATACAACCTTGTTGCACACCTTTCTTAATTTTAAACCATTCAATGTTCCCGTGTTCTGTTCAAACAACTGCTTCTTGGTTTAGGTACAGATTCCTCATGAGCACAATTAAGTGTTCTGGAATACTCATACTTCGCAATGTTGTCCATAGAACACAGGTAAACATCCTTCTGATATTCTCTGCTTTTAGCCAAGATCTACCGGACATCAGCAATGATATCCTTCATTCCACAGCCTCTTCTGAATTCAGCTTGAACCTCTGGAAGTTCTCTGTCAATATATGATTGTAGCCGTTTCAAGGAGATTGTCCAATGATTTCCGCATTCCGTTGGGTCACCTCTCTTTGGAATGGGCACAAATATGGATCTCTTCCATTCAGTCGGCCAGATAATTATCTTCCAAATTTCTTGGCAGAGATAAGTGAGTGCCTCCTGTGATGCCTCACTTTCTTGAAAGACTTCAATTTTTATTCCATCAATTCCTGGTGCATTGTTTTTTGCCAATTCCTTTAATGCACCTTGGACTTCATCCTTCAGTATCATTGGCTCTTGATCACATGCTACCTTTTGAAACATTTGAACCTTAACCATTTCCTTTTGGTACAATGACTCTGTGTATTCCTTCCATCTTCTCTTGATGCTTTCTGCATCATTCAATAATTTGCTTAGTGAATCTTTCGGTAACGAAAGTCGAGACTTGAATTTTTTCTTCAGTTCCCCAGCTTGAGAAATGCTGAGCGTGTTCTTCCATTTTGGTTTTCTGATTCCACGTCTTTGCACATTTTGTTGTAATATTTGACTTTATCTTCTTGAGCTGATCTTTGAAATTTTCTGCTCAGTTCTTGTACTTCCTCATTTCTTCCATTTGCTTTAGCATCTCTATGCTGGAGAGCAAGTTTCAGTGTCTCTTCTGACATCCATTTTGACCTTTTCCTTCTTTCTTGTCATCTCAATGATTTTTTGTTTTCTTCATGTATGATGTTCTTGATGTCATACCACAACTCTTCTAGTCTTCGGTCTTTTGCGTTTAATGTATCAAATCTGTTCCATATCATCAATGAAATCAAGGCCAGGGGCAGACTGTGGAACAGACCATCAATTACTCATATGCAAATTCAAACTGAAGCTGAAGAAAATGAAAACAAGTCCAAAATATGAACTTGACTATATCTCACCTGAATTTAGAGATCATCTGAAGAACAGATGCTGATGCTTGGGGAGCCTAAATGACTTATCCAAAGGAGCTGAAACCATCAACTCCAAGCCCATCACACTGTCTGTATTGTACCCATATCACTTAGCACCGTTCCAAGTGCACAATAATCTATCAGCAGATTTTTCTGGAACAAATTAATACTGCACCTCGATCATTATCTAGTTAATAATATAGTCCATGAGTGCTATGTTAGTTTTCTAGGACTGTTGTCACAATGTATTACAAGGTGGTGGCTTAAAATGACAAACATCTATTTTCTCACAATTCTGGAGACTAGAAATCTGAATTGAGAATGTCAGCATCAATGGCATCACTGAGGGGTGGGAGAGTGAAGAGATATGAACGGCATCTCCTGTGTGAGTGATACCAAAATGATCCCCAGGGTCCAGAAGCAGAGGCAGCAGGCAGGTAGGCTGGCACTGCAGGGGGAGAAGCCACCAATGCAGTGATGTCAACAGTGTTTGTGTACCCACTACCCAGTGCAGTAACTCGTCATCACCCCCACCCCTCCTTTCCACGCCCCTGCCCCCATGTCTCAGGGTGTGGATACTGGGCTTAGAGAAAGGTCTCCACCTTTACCAGTGGGAGAGGAAAGGACCTTCAGGGCTGGGGAGGTCTGGCCAGCGGTGTAAGAAGTCAAGGGAGGAATGAGTGATGCCATGGTTGACACTGAACCCAAGTGACACTGCTGGCTAGCAGGGCCATTCTGGCTCCGAAGACTCTCAGAAAAAGCACTTGCTTGCCTCTCCCAGCTTCCAGTAGCCCAGGCATTACTTTGCTTGTGGCAGCATTGACTCCAGTCTCTGCCTTGGTCTTCACAAGGCAGTTTTCTGAGTCTCCTTTCCTTTAACCATCATCATTACCACCACCACCCACTGCCCTCAAGCGGAATCCAACTCATAGCAAGCCTAGAGGACAGAGGAGAGCTGCACAAAGGGTTTCCCTGGCGGCAATCATTATATGAGCAGACTGCCTTAGCTTTCTCCCCAGGAGCTTCTGGTGGTTTTGAACTGCCAATCTTTCAACTAGCAGTTGAGTGCTTTAACCACTGCACTACTAGAGCTGCTACATAAGGAAAACACTCATATTTCATTGCTGTTGCTGTGAAGTGCCGTAGAGTCAATTCTGACTCAGAGCAACCCTGTAGAGGGTTTCCAAGGAGCAGCTGGTAGGCTTGAACTGTTAACCTTGAGGTTAACAGTCCAGTGCTTTTCCAACCACACCACCCCAGGACTCCCAATATTCAAATAGGATCATACTGTTCCAGTATATGAGGTTGTTGGTAGTCCAGTGATAGAAATCTCATTTCTCAACTGGGAGACCTGGGATTGATTCCCGGCCAATTGTATCTCATGCACAGTTACCACCTGCCTGTCAGTGGTGGTGTGCATTTGGTTATGATGCTGAACAGTTCCGCAGAGCTTCCAGATAAAAACTGACTAGGAAGAAAAGCATGGAGATCTACTTCCAAAAAACTAGCCAATGAAACCCAATGGGTCACAACAACAGATGATGGGAATGGCTCAGGACAAGGCAGCCTTTCATTGGGTTGTGTGTGGGCCACTGTGAGTCGTAGACTGGCTCCTAGGCAGTGAATAACAACTATTACAGTATGGGTTTATGTTAATGTAATTAATAACACCTGCAAAGACCCTAGTCTCTTTTTTTTCTTAACCTTTTCTTGTGACTTGAGTAAAGGTTTACCAACAAGATTATCAAATTTACATTCAACCAATCATATACTTTGTTTCATCTCAACGATTCTATTTCCCTCCTGCTTTCTCTGTGTGGTTCCTATTTACATTCCACCCACCTTACCATCCTTCTCAACTTTGTCCTTAAGAAAAGTTATCCTTTTGACTTTGAATTTCTGACCATTCCATGGTGAGTATACCTTACTAGTGTTGCTGTCCCTCCCCCACCCCCCTATTTATCTATTACTTGACTGAAAACTGGGCCACAAAGATGAGTTCCTTTCCAGACCTGAAGGGGGGTCAAGGGTCATAGTCTCAGGTTCCTCCAGTCTCTTTCTGACCAGTAATCCTAGTCTTTTTTTAAACAAATTTGAGTTTTGGTCCACATTTTCTCCCACTCTATCCAGGATCCTCTACTGTGATCATTTTCAATGCAGTTGGTAGTGGTAGTTGGGCACTGTCTAGTTCTTCTGGTCTCAGAGTTGTGGAGATTGATGTTCACATGTTCCATTAGTCCATTGGACTAATTGATTATAAGCATCTTCAATTCTTTTCACTCTACTTTCTTCTACAACTTCACCTTAGATGGACACTCTTGAGCTTTCAAGATCCCAGACACTATTCACCAAAGTAGGATGTAGAACATTGTCTTTGTGGACTATGCTATGCCAATTGACCATGGTGTCTCCAGCAACTCATTGCCTTCAGATGTTTGATAATATCTAGGAAGTTGTCATTAATTTGCCCACCACATTCATAGTTGTGTTTGCAGGAAAGGTAAATGTTTTTGTTGTTAGGTGCCATAGTCAGTACCGACTTAAAGTGACCCTAAGCACAACAGAATGAAACACTCCTTGGTCCTAGGCCAACCTCAAAACTGTTGCCACACTTGAGACCACTGATGCTGCTACTTTGCCAATCCATCTTGCTGGGGGTCTTCCTCTTTCTCTCTGACCCTCCACCTTACCAATCATGATACCCTTCTCCAGGGACTGATCCCTTCAGACAATATGTCAGAAGTATGAGAGATGAAGTTTGGCCATCCTGGCCTCCAAGGAGCACTCTGGCTACACCTTCTTCCAACATAGATCTGTTGGTTCTTTTGGCAGCCCATGGCACTTTCAATATTCTCCTCCAACACCATAACTCAAAAGCATCAGTTCTTCTATGGTGTTCCTTATTCACTGTCCAGCTTTCACATGAATCTGAGGTTATTGAAAATACCATGGCTTGGGTCAGGCTCACCTTAGTCCTCAAGCCGACATCTCTGCTCTTCAACACTTTAAAAAGGTCTTGTGCAGCAGATTTGCCTAATGCAATATGTTGTCTGATTTCTTGACTGCTGCTTCCGTGAGTGTTGATAGTTGATCCAAGAAGAACGAAGTCCTTGACAACTTCAATCTTTTCTCCATTGATACGAATGTTGTTTATTGGTCCAGTGGTGAGGATTTTTGTTTTCTTTACATTGAGATGCAATCCATACTAAAGGCTGCGGTCTTTGATTTTCATCAATAAGTATTTTAAGTCCTTTTCATTTTCAGCAAGCAAGGTTGTATCATCTGCATGTCCCAGGTTGTTAATGAATCTTCCTCCAATCCTGGTAAAACTTTTTTTTTTATTTTTATTTACCTGGAAAGGTAAATACTCATGTAAAAATAGCCTCTTTCAAACTTATATTTATAGAATATATATATATACTATACTATACTATACTATACTATACTTCCTTACCCATTCAACCTGCCTCAATCCATGTATCTATGTACAGAATACTGTTGTTCCAAGGTTGTGTATATATCACTATTTACCTCTGTCCGCTCTAGATAACACATACCTCCCTGTGTCTTCAACTCTTTATCATTCTTTGGCCATTCTTATACGCTCCCCTTCCTCTCCTTGTATATTGTCCTCCTTGTCACTGAGCTAACAGGTACAAAAACCCTATTTTCAAACAATGTTACATTCACAGTGGAGGAAGAGCATGTTAGAACGTTAGCATATCTTTCTGACACCGTTCAATTCACAACAAATGTGATTTGAAAAAATACATATTGAGAAAAAGAAGTGCATTTATTTTAGTTCTTACTACATCCTAGGACCAACACTACATGCTTTTTACACATACATGTGTATACACACACAAGCTGTAAGACAGCTATTGCCATCTCTGTTTTACAGATGAGAAATGGAATTTCAGAGATTGAAAGAAATTGTACAAGACCCCACTCCTGACAAGGGCATGAGTTGATATTTGAATCCAGCTCCTTCTTGTAACAAAGTTCATACTTTTCTGTTTTATCAATATAGTGCGCCTTACCATTTGTAGAGTGAGAGAGAACTTTCAGTGGTACATGGAAACAAATTTATTTTAATGGTTATGAATTCATTTTTACAGTCACCTAAGTGTTTGTGCAAGTAATGTGTGTTATCCAAGACAGTAGTAAAGTCTCCCATAAAAATATCTTTGAGTTTTTAAAGAGGTGATGGTAGTGTTCCGTGGAGTCAGTTCTGACTCATAGCGACCCTGTAGAGTTTCTGAGGCTGTAAATCTTTACAGGAGCAGAAAGCGTCATCTTTCTCCCATGGAGCGGCTAGTAGTTTTGAACTACTGACCTTGAGGTTAGCAACCCAACCCATAACCAGTCTATTTAAAAAAAAACTCTTCAGTAAATTAATGTAGTGATGTAAGTGGATACAGAAAAATAGGGAAAGTAATGTGGAAATGACTTAAATTTGAAACACTATTTCTGATCTTAACCAAAAAATTACTTAATATAAACTTTTTTTCACTGTTGATCCCCATGAGCTTTATTGGCAGATACCTACACAGCTCCCTAGAATGTAAAGGAAATCATAGGAGGCCTGATCCCCAGGAAAGTATTTTAAGAGATGTAACATGCTACTCCTTATTTCCTGAGTCCTGGTGTGGTGCTGTGGGTTAATGCACTGGACTGCAAAGTCAGTTTGGACGCAAGGTAGGTGGTTCAAGCTCACCAGCTGCTCCTCGGAAATCTTATACAAGGTTGCTATGGGTCAGAACCGACTGGACGGCACTTAACAACAACAACAACTCCTTATTTCCAAAGAGCCTTTGTGGCACAGTGGGTTATCCATTGGAATGCTGTCAGAAGTTCAAGTCCATCAAGTGCTCTTGGGGAGAAAGATGAGGCTTTCTGCTCTGGTAAAGATTTACAATTTAAGGAACACTATGCAGGGTCGCCATGAGTCAGAACCAACTCGACGGCACACAGCCATCTAGTCACTCCTTATTTATAGGGGTCCTGGTTGCACAGTGGTGACATACTCAGCTACTAACTGAAAAGTTCCCAGCTCTGCAGGAGAAAGATGTCACACTGCTTCCATGAAGATTTACAGCACTAGAAACTCAATGGGGCAGTTCTACGCTCTCCTATAAAGTCATTCATGGTGGGGGTTTTTTTTTTTTGCAGGATGCTGAGATAGCTGCTCTAAGAAGTGTTTGTGTTTCTTAGGACACAGGAAGTAGTAGAAGGGGGAAACATTACACATTTTTTAAGGATAATAATGAGTCCTCTCCACTCTGCAGAGACAGAGCTGTTCTCTACTTTGAGGACATACTTTCACTTTGCTAATAAACTGTTTAAACCTAGAGAGAGAGGGAAAAGATATTAATGGAAGTCATTAGGGTCTAGTGAAGCTTCCAAAATGATTCACCTTACTGAAGTTTTTGAGTGGTACAGAGAATCATCAGAAGAGGCAAGGGCAGCCGCTAACTTACTGTGTTATGAATCACAGGTGAGTCACAGCTGTAAGTTTCATTGTCCCCATTGGTTAAATGAAGGCGTTTGGATTTCCATAGCCATTTTCTAGCAATGTGAGATACACACCATCAAGAATAAATATAATCAGCAAGAGCAGCTGTCCCTGTAAACTGGGAGACACCTGCCTACCACGGGTACCAGGGTACTTACAGATTTCTATGCCTCTGTGATTCATGATTTACGTTTCTTGCATGCAGACAACTACACGAGTCACAGTGATGCACAGGGAGAAATTATGTACGTGGAGCACATTTACATTATAAGATTATGTTTAGGATGTCACACTACAGGCAGCCTAAACCAAGCTAGTGAGAAAGGCTTACCTGCCCACTAGGTACCAGTGATTAATTAAAAGTCCTTGTTAATATCACTGCATAGATAATATAGTTAAGACATGTATGATGGAACTTCAAAACGTTTGTGGAAAAATCCATTATCTCTTAATTCCATTTTTGAAGCCCCTTCATATGATATGACACAGGATTATTGTTGTTAAGTGCTGTCGAGTCAGTTCCGATCTATAGTGACCCTATGTACAGGGTTTCCAAGGCTATAAATCTTTATGGGAGAAGAAAGCCTCATCTTTCTCCCACGGAGCCGCTGGTAGTTTCGAACTGCTGACCTTAATGTTCACAGCCTGATTTGTAACCACTACACTATCAGAGCTCCTTATATTATACCTAACACAATTTTTAATTCACCCCTAGTAAATATCCCCTTCTTCTATCTTCATTAGTTTTGCTTTGTAACTAAGAAGGAAATTAATTTTTATTTGATGGGTTTTTATTTGGCCAATATCACTCCATCCTTGCTCAACTTCCATGACAGAAATGCTTTTGATATGCGGATTTGCTATCATAAGCAAGTCACTGATGGGAATTTGCTTTAGCCAACAGAATGTGGACAGAAATGATAATATGCCACTTCCAAGTCTGGGCCTTAAAAAGCTGTATGTGTTCCCACTGTTCTTGACATTGTTAACAGGAAAAACATGACCCTGGTAGATTCTGCCCCTCCAGCTCTCTTCCTCTAGGTTGCCAACTACACACATCAAAACCTACTGCCGTAGACTCAATTCCAACTCATAGCAAGCCTTTGTAGGTTATTCCAACTCATAGTGACTTTATGTGGGGTTTCTGATGCTGTAAAACTTTATGGGAGCAGAAAGTCTCCTCTTTTTCCTGTGGGGCCGCTAGTGGATTCAAACTGCTAACCTTGCAGTTAGCAGCCCATTGTGCAACCCACTCTACCACCAGGCCTCCCTACATACAAACATGCCCTAAAATCAACAGTTTCAGGAAAGGCCATCTGATATCACTACTTAGAAAATTTCAGGCAAGGTGGGTATAGTAGAGGAAAGGAGGCTTAAGGGGGCCTGAGGAAAGGTAAACCACCTCAGCTGACAAGCAAACCAATGGACAAAAACTAAAATGCTTACCACTGTATGCCACTCAGATTCTGTGGCTGTTTCACCATGAAGTTGGTTAATGCACCTAATGTGACAAGTAAAAATATCCAGAAATGAGGTGTGTTTTTTTTTAAGTCACTATAATTGTCCTTTTAATTCCACCTCCAGCTAAGGAATATAATTTTTAACTCCTTTCTCTGCTTTTTCCCAAAGGTTTAAATGAGACAATGCGTGTAAAGCAAAGCACTTAGCACAGAACTGGAACAAGAACTCATTCAATGTTAGCTGTTTTTATGAGAATTCTCAAACAGATATACTCAGACAGTTTGGCTTTTTGTTTTTAAATTCATGCAAAGACCATACTATGCACATGAACGAAACTGCTTTCTTCATTTAATGATATATCATGGATGTTCCTCCATATCAACTCATCTTTTTAAATACCACTAATTCATGTTTGAAAATGGCTAAATGATGCTCCATGGTTTGAATACACTCTTATTTGTCAATTTCTATTTTGGTGGTGGTGGTGGTGTTGTTGTTAGGTTGGTTCTGACTTATAGTGACCCTGTGTACAACAGAACAAAACAGTGTCCAGTCCTTTACTATCTTCATGATTGTTTTGTTTGAGCTCACTGTGGCAGCCACTGTGTCAATCAATCCATGGTTTGGGATCGTCCTCTTTTTCACTGACCCTCCTCCACTTTACCAAACATGATGATATCCTTCTCCAGGGACTGGTCCCTCCTGATAGGATGCCCAAAGTACGTGAGACAATGCCTTAACACACTTGTTTCTAAGAAGCATTCTGGCTGTACCTCTTTCAAGACAGATCTGTTCAGGCTTCAAGCAGTCGTCCATGGTACATTCAATTTTCTTCTCCAGCACTATAATCCAAAGACATCAATCTTCCTAATTCATTATCCAGCTTCCACATGATTGAAAATATAGTATCGAATTTCCATTTTAAAGATGATGAAATTGAGACTCAGAGCTGAATGTACTTATTAAAACACTTGCTGCCCCTCCCTATCAAACCCTCTCATTTTCCTCTAGCTCAGGATTAGCCACAGGATTCATTCGAGCCAATGAACAGTGAGTGGAAGTGACAAATGGGCCAAAGCATTAAGAGCCACCCCATGGTTTCACCTCTCTCTCTTCCCTGTGACCCCACACCAGCAACAGCTCAGACAGGAGTCTGCCCTCAGCCTGGATCTTTAGTAAAGAGCTAAAGCCTAAACAAAGATAGAATTTGAGCATGATTATGAGCATGAAATAAACTCACATTATTTTAAATGCCTGAGATTTGGGGGTTATTTGTTGCCAAAACATGAGTGAGAAAATTATAATAAAGTGTTTCAAGACTTTCAAATGCCCAGCAGTGTGTTCACCGTAAATATTCATCACTGATTTGGTCAAGCACCATCAGCTGGTCTAAAGATATCAGTTGAAAGGATCATTGAAAACAGTCACCTCCCTATCTCCGTAACTTAAAGACCTCTGGTATCCTAGTGGTTATGAGCCGGACTGCTAACGTAAAAGTCAGTAGTTTGAAACTACCAGCCATTCCACGGGAGAAAGATGAGACTTTCTGCTCCCATAAAGATTTACACTCTCTGAAACCCTATACAAGGTTGCTATGAGTTGGAACTGGCTCCACGGCACACCACCAAGCACCACCATCTCCCTAACTTAATTAAAAAAAAAAAAAAAAGTCAATACACTTCTCCCAAATTGTCAAATCACTAGGCAAAGACGTGATAGTATTGCAGAAAAGGTAAGTCAAATTATGGTAGCCCAGCCCACTGAGGGCAACCCTTCGTGTGTGGAAGCCTCTTATGTAAGTGAGTATCATGAAAACTTTGACCCAGTTTCTTCAGGTTGCAAACTACATACACAGGAACATGCAACCCTGCACTCATCAGTAGTTCCAGGAAAAGCCATCATCACTGCTTAGATAATTATAGGAGAAGCAGGCACAAAGGAAAGGAACAGAGGCCGAATGAGGCCTTAGGAAATTTAATTCCTGTTTTGCCACGTTATCAGCTTGGGCCTCAGTTTACAATGGGGGACAGCAAGTCCATCACAACTAAAAAAAAAGCATTTAATTTGATTCTCTTTTAATTACAAATGTAATAATATAAGTGTATTGTAGAAAGCTTAAGAAAAACATAAAAAGGGAAATGGAAAGTACCCAAACATTGTGACTGTTGCCATCTTGCTGGCTAATCAATCATACTTCCTCTTATGTAAACGAATTTACATAGTCTAAGGACTTCCCTTTGGAGTCCTGGTGTGGCACTGCAGGTTAATGTGCTGGACTGCAAGGTCATCTTGAACTGCAAGGTCAGCAGGTCAAAGCCACTAGCCTCTTCTTGGAAACCCTTCTTCACAGGGTCACTAAGTCAGAACCAACTCAACGTCACATAACAACCATGTCTTTATTATGAATATGCAAATATAGATTATATTCCAAGTCCTTCTCTCATGCTTATCCCTCTATTCTTTCTTTCTAATTATCTCTCCATCTCTTCAAGCATGTCCCATATTTAGCAACATCTAGGGCCTTGCTGGAAAATGATACCCTCAGGTTGGAAGGCACAGTAAGGATGAACTAGAAGAAGTCTACCAACTTCTTCAATCTGAAATTGATCAAACATGCAATCAAGATGTTTTGATCATTACTGGTGATTGGATTGCAAAGATTGGGAGCAAAGATGAAGGATCTGTAGTTGGAAAATATGGCCTTGGTGATAGACATGATGCTGGAGATCACATGATAGAATTCTGCAAAATCAATGATTTGTTCATTTCAACTAACTTCTTTAGACAGCATAAGAGACGATTATACACATGGAACTCACCAGATGGAATACACAGAAATCAAATTGATTATAATTGTGGAAAGAGACAATGGAAAAGCTCCATATCATCAGAGAAAACAAGGCCAGGGGCAGACTGTAGAACAGACCATCAATTGCTCGTATGCAAATTCAAACTGAAACTGAAGACAATGAAAACAAGTCCACGAGAGCCAAAATATGACCTTGAATACATCCCACCTGAATTTAGAGATCATCTGAAGAACAAATTTGAAACATTAAACAATAAAGACTGAAGACCACAAGAGTTGTGGGATGACATCAAGAACATCATACATGAAGAAGGCAAAAAGTCATTAAGAAGACAAGAAAGAAGGAAAAGGTCAAAACGGATGTCAGAAGAGACACTGAAACTTCCTCTCCAGCATAGAGATGTTAAAGCAAATGGAAGATAATCAGGAAGTCCAAGAGCTGAAGAGAAAATTTCAACGGTCAGCTCAAAAACACAAAGTCAAATATTACAACAAAATGTACAAAGATCTGGAGTCAGAAAACCAAAAAGGAAGAAAATACTCAGCATTTTTCAAACTGGGGGAACTGAAGAAAAAAATTCAAGCCTTGACTTTCCTTATTGAAGGATTCTCTGGGCAAATTATCAAATGATGCAGAAAGCATCAAAAGAAAATAGAAGGAATACAGAGTCACTGTACCAAAAAGAAATGGTTGATGTTCAACCATTTAAAGAGGTAGTATATGATCAAGAGCCAATGATACTGAAGGAAGAAGTCCAAGGTGCATTTAAGGAATTGGCAATGAACAAGGCTCCAGGAATTGATGGAATAAAAACTGAAATCTTTCAAGAAAGAGAGGTGGCACAGGAGGCACTCACTCATATCTGCCAAGAAATTTGGAAGACAACTATCTGGCTGACTGATTGGAAGAGATCTGTATTTGTGCCCATTCCAAAGAGAGGTGACCCAATGGAATGCAGAAATCATCGGACAATATCTTTGATATCCCATGTGAGTAAAGTTTTACTAAAGGTAATACAGAAATGGCTGCAAGCATGCATTGATAGAGAACTTCCAGTGGTTCAAGCCAGACTCAGAAGATGACGTGGGACAAGGGATATCATTGCTGATGTCTGATGGGTCTTGGCTGAAAGCAGAGAATTTCAGAAAGATGTTTACCTGTGCTTTCTGGACTATGCAAAAGCTTTCAATTGTGTGGATCATGACAAGCTATGGACAACATTGCGAAGTATGAGTATTCTGGAACACTTAATTGTGTTCATGAGGAATCTGTACCTGGATCAAGGGGCAGTTGTTCAAACAAAACATGTGAACACTGAGTGGTTTGAAATTAAGAAAGGTGTGTGACAGGGTTGTATTCTTTCACCATACTTATTCAACCGGTGGTGGTGGTGGTACTATATCGTGGAGTCGGAACCAACTCATAGCGACCCTGTACAGGGTTTCCAAGGCTGTAAATCTTTACAGGAGCAGAAAGCCTCATCTTTCTCCCACAGCTAGTAGTTTTGAACTGCTGACCTTAAAATTCACAGCCCGATTCATAAACACAATGCTACCAGAGCTCCTTATTCAACCTGTATGCTGAGCAAACTGCTGCTTCCACAAGTGTTGATAGTTGATCCAAGGAGAATGAAATCCTTGACAACTTCAATCTTTTCTCCGTTGTTTATTGGTCCAGTGGTGAGGATTTTTATTTTCTTTACATTGAGATGTAATCCATACCAAAGACTGTGGTCTTTGGTCTTCATCAGTAAATGTTTTAAGTCCTCTTCACTTTCAGCAAGCAAGGTTGTATCATCTGCATATCACAGGTTGATCATGAGTCTTCCTACAATACTGATGTCATGTTTTTCTTCATATAACCCAGCTTCTCAGATTATTTTCTATGAACAAATATTAAGGAAAACATGGGCTGAAGCATGGCAACAGTTGTGAGGTTGGCTCAGGACCGGGCAGTGTTTCATTCTATTGTACATAGGGTTGCTGAGTCGGTACCTACTCTATGGCACCTAACAACAACAACAGGGCCTTGCCCATCCACTCCCTTTCCCTAGAACACTTCTTTCTCTACCACCTCTTCTTCTGATTACTACTACTCATCCTTGAGGTCTTAGCTTACTCAAAACATCCTTGGAGGGGGATTCTCTGACCCTACTTTTGCCTCATTTCTCTTCTGTGTGCACCCATAGCATCTTGTTCCTCTCTTTCACAGCATCATCACACCAAACTACTCTTGCTTCTTTATTATCTACTTGCTTGCTATAAAGAACCCTGGTTGTGTAAAGGGTTAAGCTGTAAACCAAAAGGTCACTGGATCAAACCTACCAGATACTCTTTGGGACAAAAGTGAGGCAGTGTGCTATCAGAAAGATTTATAACCTTGGAAATCCTATGGAGCAGTTCTACTATATCCTGTAGGGTCACTATGAGTCAAGATTGACTCAATGGCAGTGGGTTGATTTCTTTTTTCCTTGCTACACTACTACTGTAAGCAGGGTCTGTCACTCTTGCTCATTGTTGTTTACCAGTGGTCAGCCCATAATAGATGATCAAATTTTGTAGAATAAAGCAATAAAATATTTAACAGTACATGCTGTCGATATTTCTTTTGAAATTCCCCAAAGCACCTGGCATCTCTCAATAAATACTCACCATAAGATAACGTAGAAAAGACAATGTAAGACATGGCAACATGTCTCATGAAGGTTATAAATCAGATGGGAAGAAAACACTGTGACATACCCAGGAAGCCTTGGTATGTAATTAAGCCCTATGTTCTTTGTTTCAGACTCCTCCACTAATTTACTTCACACTGGAAAGGGCAGAACAAAATCCCTCACTTCAGCTCCACATTTATTCCCTCACTGAGAGTATCCTACAGCCTTAAATTAGGAGAAGACACTAGTGGATTTAACAGATGTGTTCCAAAATCTCATTGGCTCAATCCAATAAAATTCATTTCTCATTTAGACAAAATCCAAAGCAAATATTACTGGTCACTGGGAGTCTTCTATGTGGTCATTCAGGCTTCTGTGGCTTTGCCCCTTCCCATGTCCCTGGAGTCCCTTACATTCTAACCAAGAATGCTGGGGAGAGATGGTTTTATGAGCCAGGCCTAGAAGTGGCATACAGATTTTAGCCACTTTGCATTGGCTGTAACTCAGTCATACAGCCACACCTAATGACAAAAGTGGCTGAGAAATGTGGTCTAGTTGCATACATAGAAGAAAAGAGAAACTGGATTTGGTGAACACATTGTATTCTTCTGTCACAAATGATAAGGGAATATGCTAATCTTTTTTAATAATCCCCAAACAGAACAAAACACTGTCTAGTCACAATTGTTGCTTCTACTATGTTAATCCATCTCAAAAGGGGCCAACCTGTTTTTTGCTGACCCTCCATTATTTCAAGCAAGATGTCCCTCTCCAGGAATTGGTACCTCCTAACAACATGTCCAGCGTGTGAGAGACAAAGTGTCCCCATTGTCACTTCTAAGGAGCACTCTAGCCATACTTCTTCCAAAATAGATTGGTTCCTTCTTTTGGGAGTCCATGGTACGTTCTATATTCTTTGCCAACAACATAATTCAAATGCATTGATTCTTCCATGGTCTTTATTCATTGTCCAACTTTCACATGCACATGAGATGATTAAAAAGACCATGAATTGGGTCAGGTGCCTCTAAAAACTAAAAGTAAAATCTTTGCTCTTGAACACTTTAAAGAGCTCTTTTGCAGCAGATTTACCTAATACAATATGGTGTATGGCTTTTGGGCTGCTACTTTCATGAGCATTGATTGTAGATCCAAGCAAAATGAAATTTTTAAACAATTTCAATCTTTTTTCCATTTATTATGATGTTATTTTATTGATCTAGTTTTGAGGATTTTTGTTTTCTTTATATTGAAGTATAATCCATACTGAAGGTTGTATTCTCTGGTATTCATCTGTAAGTATTTCAAGTCCTCTTCACTTCTAGTAAGATTGTATCATCTGATTATTGAAAGTTGTTAATGAAGTTTCCTCCAAGCCTTATGCTAAATTCTTCTTCATATAATCCAGTTTCTCAGATTATTTGTTCAACATTTAGATTGAACAGGTATGGTGAAAGGATACAACCCTGGTGCACACCTTTCCAGATTTTAAACTGTTCAGCATCACTTTGTTCTGTTCTAACAACTGCCTCTTGGGGTATATACAGGCTTCTTATGAACATAATTAAGTGTTCTGGAATACCCATTCTTTGTAATGTTATCCATAGTTTGTTATGCTTCGCACAGTTGGATGTCTTTGTGTAACCAATAAAGCACAAGTAAACATCTTTCTGGACTGCCAGAAGAACTGTCAAACCTGTCTTGGAAGAAGTATAGCCAGAATGCTCCTTAGAAGCAAAAATTGGCAAGATTTCATCTCACATACTTTGGATACGTGATCAGGAGGGACCACTTCTTAGAGAAGAGTATCAGCGTGGTAAAGTAGAGGATCAGCAAAAAGGAGGAGGATCCTCAATGAGATGGATTGACACAGTGGCTACAGCATTGGGCTCAAACATGGGAAAGATTGTGAGGAGGGCACAGGGCCTGGCAATGTTCCCTTCTGTTGTATGAGTTGGAACCAATTCAATAGCACCTAACAACTCAACTTAACACAGTATCTGCCACATTGTGTTGTGTAATAAGTGACAGAGGAAAATCTCATTTATATGGGGGACTAGAGGCATGAACATAACAGAAAGCATCTTTAAGTGTCATTTAAGCTAACTCCTGAAAGAAGATGAAAACTGGCCAATGGACAGGGATAAGATAGGAAGGTTCTTATACAGGTTCTTAGGCAAGGAACAGTTTGTCTTGTTCAAGTAATTAAGGAAGGCCACTGTGGGGAGTGACTGGGATTGGTCATCAAATACTTCCAGCTCTCTCTGCCTTCCAGGCAAGAAGGATTGCACTTCCTGGTCCCCTTGTGGCTAGGTGAGGCCATAGGACTAATTTTAGCCAATAAACTGTAAGAAGTATGACATTCTCATACCAAGGTATTTAATTGCCAGGTTAAGATCCTTCAGATATCTTTTTTTCCTTTCCCATGAGATCTGTTATGATCCCCAAAATAGATGTCCCATAAGCCTGGGCACCAAAGGAAGACAATGTGAGCAGAGTCCCTGCCAACCCTTGATGGACATGAATCAGGAAGGAGAAATATAAGTTTTTGTCTAAGTCACTGAGATTCAGGAATTGTTTTTCACTGTAATGTAACCTAAGCTACCCTGATATAGTCACAGCCAATGTGACTTGAAGAACAGTATCAGGCTGGAGAGGCAGACCCAGCATGGCCCAGATCAGGCAAAGGTGCCTTAGAGGAGGCATTAGCAAGGAGGTGTGACATGTTCCAACTTACATACTATAAAACAATAAAATTTAACAACAACAACAAATTGCTATTTGGCTAATCAAACACCTCCTTAATTCCACTATTGTTGTTAGGTATATTCAAGTCATAGCAACCCTTTGCACAACAGAATGAAACACTGCCCAGTCCTGCGCCATCCTCACGATTCTTGTTAAACAACGATTCTTGTTAAACAACGCTTGAATCCATTGCTGCTGCCGCTGTACAAATCATCTCACTTTGCGTCTTTCTCTTTTTGCTCACCTTCCATTTTACAAAGCATTACATCCTTCTCCAGGGACTGGTCCCTCCTGACTATTAGAAAAAGAAAGAAAAATCCATCAACAAGCATCTATTGAGCATGTTCTATTCTTCCATGTATCAAGTTAGATATTGGAAGTACAAAATGAATGAGACACAGTTCCTGGACTTGGAGGCAAGGATGTAAAAAGATATTTACAAGAGTATGTGCTAAATCGTGTCTATTTCAGGTATGTACCCAGTGTGCTGAAAGCCAAAGAAGATAATAACTATTTGAGGACAAGGTGAAGAATGGAATGAGGGAAAGTTAATCACAAAGGGGGTGATTATTTGAGATGGGTATGGAAGGATGAATAGAAGTTTGCCAGGTGGGATTTTATGGATAAAAAAAAATGAGAAGACAAGAAAATGCTAGAGGAATAGAAAATGTTTGGGGTGGCTGGGACACAGAGGAATGGGGGGAATGTGTAGTGCCGGGTGTGGTACACTGTGTTACTCGTCACAAATACTTGCTGCCCCTCCCCACTGACATCAGGATTGGCCATGTGATCTGCTCCCAGAAGAAGCTTAAGAGCCAGTGCTTGGTTCACCATGATCTTTTCTCTCTGCCATGACAATCAACAGTGTTCCAGAAATAGAGTGCTCAGTTATCCTGGGTCCTAGAACAATGATGCGTATGAAGCAGAAACGCAGCTAACCCATGATGTACCTGTATTATAAGTCCAAAATGCCTCTGTAATCTAGTAAAATGTTTTATTGCTACCTCAGCATAACCTAAACTATACAGAGTGTGTATTTCCAGCTCTGACTCCCATGCACATAGTAGATTGCACTTTTTTTTTTTCTTAGATGTTTTATTATGGATTATGTGATAGTTTACATGGGAGATTGTACTTTTTTTGTTGTTAAAGTTTTTATCGTGAACTGAGTGATAGTTTACACGGGAGAGCATTGGTTTTACACTCATCGTTTCATTGCATAGATTGTACTTTCTTGTACCCTCTGAGTTAGGCAGGTCCATGTGAGTAGACTTGGTCACAATAATATAAAAACAGACACAATGTGTGTCATTTCTAGGAGGAATCATTAAAAGTCTATGTGAATTTGCCATGCCTTTTCCCCTGTCGAGGTAGTTGAGATGATTGTGGGAGCATGTTATTGAGATGAAATCTCCTTCAGACTAGGTCTGTGAGTGAGTATATTAAGCAGAGTCTCTCTAGACGTGAACATGTAGTATGAGTAAGAAATAACGTTTTGTGTTGAAAGTCACTGAGATTTTAGCATTGTTTGATATGGCAACCTAACCTACCGTATCATTGATATAAACATTGGTATATCGACATGGGGTAATGAAATAATAACAATAATAAATACAACAACAAAACTATACATTTGTTTAAAGGACAGTACATAAAAACACTGTTTTCAGAGGCTGAAAGAACAATGATAATCTATGATGAAGTCACATCATGAACCTAATGAACTAAGGCAAGAGGTTGTAAAACAAAATGTTAGCAGCATCTGTTGGTTGCTTCTGGCTGCATTTGAAATGTTATAAAAACAGAGAGATGGTCAGTTTGTGAACAAGAATTAAAGAGAATAAAGACAATCTACCAACTTTGGGGAAATAGCAGATTTGTAGGTTGGAAGAGGCAACTGTTTCTCAATCTCAAATAGTAAAATATAAAATTCAGAAATGTTTTCAGCAAGAAAGGATGGATTAAAATCAGCCTTGAAATAAAGGTCAAATTAAGGACATGACCTTCAAACCTACTGTTTAAATGTCTGGATAAATTAATATGTTACCCAGCATATGCTTTCAATTGGACTAAATGCCTCTGGAAAGGGGAAAAAAGATGTGACTCTCCTAACAAAGTCCAATAAGCCCAAAGCATTCAAAGTCAAGTCAAAAGAGAGGCAGAAACAAGAGCAAGAAAGCAAAGAAATATAGCAAACTATAGAAATATATCTAACAAAGAATTGTGGGTGTGGCTATCGGCACATGTAACACCTAGAATTAGGCAAGAAGCATACTACGTTTTTATGGCAGTTGCACTGCCAAAAGAATGCCAGCTTGGATTAAAAGACTTTGAGATTTAATATTTCCCTATATCCCTGATTTAAAATAAAATAAGCTTATTTATAAGCATATTTCCCAATGTTCACTTTAGATGAGAAAAGATTCTCAAAGAGAGTCTTTTGAGACTCAGGGAGGACTCTTGGAAAACAATTGGTAGGCAGCTATATCCGAGGAGCAGAATCAGGGTCTAATCAAGGTGATGGTGGTGGTTATGTGCCGTGGAGTGGGTTCCGACTCATAGCAACCCTGTACAGGGTTTCTGAGGCTGTAAATCTTTACAGGAGCAGAAAGCCTCATCTTTCTCCTGAGGAACAGCTGGTAGTTTCAAACTGCTGGCCTTGCTGTTCACAGCCCGATTCGTAACCACTACACTACCAGAGCTCCTTCTAATCAAGGTAGTGGATAGGAAAAGTCCTCAAAATGTCTACTCAGTAGACCAGTAAGAACTTCAGTCTCCGTCCCCTCTCTTTCCAAATGGTACTGACCATTGTAGTTTTCTTGTTTCGAACCCAACATTATATATTGAGGGTAGGCAGGGTAGGTATCTTGCCTTTAGATGAAGAGGAGTCACATCTACCACCCTATACAGTAATGAGGTTGACCCAGGATCGGGCAGCATTTTGTTCTGTTGTGCATAAGTTCATTATGGGTCGGTACTGACTCAATGGCACCTAACAACAATAACATATCATCCAGAAATTGTGGACAATGGGTTTGATGCTTTGACTGGATGGCTGTCTCTCTTGAGGAAAGAGTGAAGAAACTTTGCCTATGAGAGGAGAGGGAGCCAAACATTTGGAACGAAAGGAGACAATTCAAGTGTTGTTCCCCAAACATTCCTGACTTTCTCTTTTCCAAACTCTTAGCAGAGTTAAACAGATTTGAAGTTAGGCATGGCCAGGTGACTTGCTTTGACCAATGATATATAAGCAAAAATCCTGGTGGATATGCTGAGAGCCAGTATGGGAGTATGAGTTGCCACATTGTCTCCCCACAGAAAAGCATGAGAAGCAAGTATCAAGATGAAGTGTCCTTCAGCCTGAGTGAACGAACACAGTGAGCCAAGCTCCCCTGCAAATCCACATTGGACAGGTAGCATGAGCAAAAAATAACCTTTCATTGTAACTCAGTAAAAGCTACTGAGATGTTAGGATTGCTCATTATGGCAGCATAAGCCCAGATCCTTTTAGCTAATATTAGGAGGGAAAGCAATGAGGCTGAAGAGAGCTTAAGCTAAATTGTGAGAGATCCCTTCTCCTAGGGAAGCAATCTGGCCTCTCTCTTGTTGTTGTTGTTGTTAAGTGCCATCGAGTCGATGACGACCCATAGTGACCCTGTATAGGGTTTCCAAGGAGCAGCTGGTGGATTTGAGCTGCCTACTGACCTTGTGGTTCCAAGCCCAGTGCTAACCCTACAGAGCCACATCAAAAAAAACCAAACTCACTGCTGTGGACTTGATTCCAACTCATAGTCACCTAACAGGACAGAGTAGAACTGCACCATAGGATTTCCAAGGTTGTAAATCTTTAAGGGAGCAGACTGCCACATCTTTCTACTATGTGGGTTCAAACCAGTGACCTTTCAGTTATCAGCCAAACACTTCTTCACTATACATACCATCAGGGCTCCTTCTCCAGTAGTAAGTAAGGGAAAGCCAATGAAGTTTTCCAAATAGAGGTGTTATCACGAACAGATTTGTTATTTTAGTGGATGAAATATGCTATTTCTCAACATAAGGAAAAAAAATCAGCCTACTAAATCACATAAGGCAGAGAGGGACACACAGAACCCTTAGGCAACAGAGAGATGTTTATCCAAAGTCCTAAATCTTAAAGTTTCTAAATATTGGAGCTCTGAACAGAGTTACAATCAGAGGATAAGACAATTTCCCTCTCCCACAGGCTCCATTTCCTCTGCAGATACTTCACAAGAATGTTTTATCAGCACCACGAAGATACAATAAGGGAATGCAATACAAAACTCAGGTCAATTTCCTACTGCCTGTGTGACCTGCATAAGATGCTTGAACTCTCTGGGCCTGTTGCCTCATATGTTAAAAACAGATAAGCTTAATATATGCCTCTCAAGATGGAGAGAAAACAGGATATTTAAATTGCTTAGAATAATTGTCTGGCAAGTAGCAGGCACTCAATACAAGAAAATGATTTTTATTACTCTGACAAAAATTATTAAGAATACCAACTCTCTAAACATAACAGAAACTAATTCAAGGCAACAACAGTATAGAGGAGAAAGTTCCCTTCTTGAGGGAAAAGACTGAATTTTCCCATCACTGTATCCCTACTCTTCGTAACTGCTCACATTTTGTCCCAGCTCAGTGTTTCGCTCTCTGTAGCCACTCAGTTAACCTCTGCTTTAAGAATGAATGGGACGTGAGTGCCTCAAGTGAAAAAAAAAAAAAAAAATTGGTGGATTTCCCACTGACACCAGCTGCTGTTTTGCTGATGATTCTGAACTCTCAAAGCCACAAATACCTTAAGGTTAGGGGCTATGAACCCAAGACTGAATTCCCCCAAATTCAGAGGCAGAAGAGTTAAGTATAAGAACCTAGGAACTTAAACTGCTGGAGGTCCAACTTCAAGCCCCAGTCCTAGGCAGAGGGTCTGGGAAAGAGCTGACTGCTTAACCCTACCCTGCCTCACTGAAAAGCAGACTGGTGGTGGTTATGTGCAGCGGAGTAGGGTCTCCTGCTGAACAGGTGGTAGAATCGAACTGCTGTCCCTGAGATTCGCAGCCCGATTCATAACCACTACGCTACTAACGGAGCTCCTTTACCAGAAAACCTTTACCAGAGACTAGGTTCTGACAAATCACACTCTAGTATCCTGGCATTCCATTCTCCTTCCAAGAGGCTTTTGGCTATTCGGAGGAAGGGCATTGTTGTTGTTGTTAAGTGCCGTCGAGTCGGTTCCGACCCATAGCGACCCTGTACAGGGTTTCCAAGGCTGTAAATCTTTACATGAGGAAGGGCATGGAAGGGAACAATTTAGCCACCACCTCCCTAGCCACGGAGGTTCGATGTTACACTAATTCCTGGCAGTCCATTGAGTTAGATCTCCATGCAGTTGAAGGAACTGAAGCTGAGAGAAGTTTTGTGGCAGTGCGGGACCACGATTCCAGACTTCAATGTTCTTTCCACTGTACATTTCTCCTAAAGTGGAGAAGAGGGAGGGGGCGGGGCGGATAAAATAACAACCACGGAAAAGAACCACTTCTATGTGTCTAGCGCTTCCTAGAGGCTGCACAAGATATGAGCCCAAGCGAGCCGACAGACAAGTCCTGATTCTACTCTTGAAGCGTTTCGCGACTTTTATCGAGTCTCTTCGGCTCTTGACTCTCGTCCTCGCAGGGCGGGAGGGTGTGTGTGTGTGTGTTGGGGTATGCAACAGATAATCACTGGGGTACTCAGGATTTCGGATTCCCTAAACGCTCATTCCCCACTGGACGCTGAGTTCCTCCCCTATAAAAAAGCCTCACCTGTGAGGCCAAACTGTGAACTGCCGCAACTCTCTCCCTTAGAGTCCCGAGAGAGTTACGTGAGGTGCAGCGGGGACTCAGGTGAGCGCCTAGTTTCAAGCAAAGCATATCGCTCGGCTCTGGGCTCAGCCAGAGAGCGGGGTTGGACCTTGGCTGGTGAAGTTGACCAAGAGACAAACTTCAGAGTGTTCTCAACGTGGGGGAGGTCAACCCCTATACGACCGCCCTAAACTTAAGCCCACTTTCACCCGCCCCCATAAGGGAATTAAGAGCGCCACCTTAAGGGCGGCGCTCCAGTCCCCCGGAAGTGCGGGGGGAGGGCGCAGACGCGGGCTCTTAACTGCCCAGCCCAGCTAGGCAGCGAAATGCCCACGGATGACTTTGCGCCTCCCAAGTGGGGAAATGCCACACACCACCCCACGCCATCGACCCCTGACAACTGGCCCGATCCCCCATCCCGACAGAGCCCCGCATCCCCCGCGTATCGGACCGGAGTCCTGAACTTAAGACCGCCTCCATCTGAGGTTGCGAGCGTCCGCCCGCTCGCGGAAGCCACCGTCACTAGACAGTCAAACCCCAAGACGTCAGCCCACAATGCACCGGGCGGGCCGGGGAAGACTGGCCTGAGAGGGGAGGGGAAGAGAAGGGGGAGAGGAGGAGAAAGAAGGGCCCAACTGTAGGAGGGCAGCGGAGCATTACCTCATCCCGTGAGCCTCTGCGGGCCCGGAGAAGAATCTTCCAGGGTGGGGTCTCCATGGCGACGGGCGGGCCCGCCCCCCTGAGAGCGACGCGAGCCAATGGAAAGGCCTTGGGGTGACATCATGGGCTATTTTTAGGGGTTGACTGGTAGCAGATAAGTGTTGAGCTCCGGACTGGATAAGGGCTCAGAGTTGCACTGAGTGTGGCTGAAGCAGCGAGGCGGGAGTAGAGGCGCGCGGACTCAGACAGACAGACTCAGTCTGTCTAGAAGGCAATAGAGGCCGAACTACAATTTTTATTTTATTTTTCATTTTCTCACCAACTACCCAGAGCTAGCGCCTGTGGCTTCCGGG
Source organism: Chrysochloris asiatica (assembly GCF_000296735.1). NCBI lineage: Eukaryota > Metazoa > Chordata > Mammalia > Afrosoricida > Chrysochloridae > Chrysochloris > Chrysochloris asiatica. The sequence continues at coordinate 19,560,841 of NW_006408566.1, forward strand.
CTGGTGTTTTGGGGAGCATCCGGAGATCCTTTCTCCAGCTGTCCCTGGGAGGAGAGTCCCGCTGCCCCGGCGCTGACAGCCACGGAGAGAGGTGCCTGCCCGCCTGCTGGGGGAGTCCGGCGAGAGACTGCAGCAGCAAAGAACTTTCCCCGCCGAGAGGAGAGAGGGGACAAGTGGCCCCGGAGTTCCGGAGCGAACTTTTGCAAACCTTTCCTCCTCCTCAGCTGCCGAGGCGGCGGTAAAGAAGGAGGCGACGGGAGAGGAAAGAGAAAGGACGCGCGTCCAGCTTCGCTCGCACCGGTTGCTGAACTTGGGCGAGCGCGAGCCGCGGCTGCCAGGCGCCCCCTCCCCTAGCAGCAGAGGAGGGGACAGTCGTCGGAGTCGGGGCGGCCGCGATCCGCCGCCGGCCCGCCACGGCCGGGTCTGCACTCAGTGGCCCAGCCAGGAGAGCCGCTAGCCCCGGGCAGCGAGATCGTCCAAGGAACCGCGGCGCCCAGCAAGCGCTCAAGTGAGTGACCGCGACTTTGCCAAGCGGGGTAGCGCGAGCGAACCGACCGGGCCGGGTGCCTGGGGCGTCTTAACCCCGGGTTCCCTGGAGCGAGCTGTTGAGGAGGGACGCGAGGGGGAGACAGTCCGGGGGTGCGCGCACTCCACGAGAAACTTTCCGTGCCCAAGGCCGCGGGAGGCGCGGGTGTCTCCCGCTCGCCCCAGCGCTGTTGCGGCCCCGAAACTTCTGCGCGCAGCTCAAACAAACCCCACGTGAAGGGACGGACTGTTCTATGACTGCAAAGATGGAAACGACCTTCTATGACGATGCCCTCAACGCCTCCTTCCTCCAGTCCGACAGCGGCGCCTACGGCTACAGTAACCCCAAGATCCTGAAACAGAGCATGACCCTGAACCTGGCCGACCCGGTGGGCAGCCTGAAGCCGCACCTCCGCGCCAAGAACTCGGACCTCCTCACCTCGCCCGACGTGGGGCTGCTCAAGTTGGCGTCGCCTGAGCTGGAACGCCTAATAATCCAGTCCAGCAACGGGCACATCACCACCACGCCGACCCCTACCCAATTCCTGTGCCCCAAGAACGTGACGGACGAGCAGGAGGGCTTCGCCGAGGGCTTCGTGCGCGCCCTGGCCGAACTGCACAGCCAGAACACGCTGCCCAGCGTCACGTCCGCGGCGCAGCCGGTCAGCGGGGCGGGCCTGGTGGCCCCGGCCGTGGCTTCCGTGGCGGGCGGCAGCGGCGGAGGCTTCAGCGCCAGCCTACACAGCGAACCGCCCGTCTACGCCAACCTCAGCAACTTCAACCCCGGCGCGCTGAGCAGCGGCGGCGCGGCGCCCTCCTATGGCTCAGGCGGCCTGGCCTTTCCCGCGCAACCCCAGCAGCAGCCGCAGCCGCCACACCACCTGCCCCAGCAGATCCCCGTGCAGCACCCGCGGCTTCAGGCCCTGAAAGAGGAGCCGCAAACGGTCCCCGAGATGCCCGGAGAGACGCCGCCCCTGTCCCCCATCGACATGGAGTCACAGGAACGGATCAAGGCGGAGAGGAAGCGCATGAGGAACCGCATCGCTGCCTCTAAATGCCGGAAAAGGAAATTGGAGAGGATCGCGCGGCTGGAGGAAAAAGTGAAAACCTTGAAAGCGCAGAACTCGGAGCTGGCGTCCACTGCCAATATGCTCAGGGAACAGGTGGCACAGCTAAAACAGAAAGTCATGAACCACGTTAATAGTGGGTGCCAGCTCATGCTAACGCAGCAGTTGCAAACGTTTTGAGGAGAGACAGTCGGGGGTAGAGGGGAAACGGAGACAAATAAATAACAGAGAGACAGACTTGAGAACTTGACAAGTTGCCAGAGTAAGAAGAGAGAGAGAGGGAGAGAGAGAGAAAAGAAGTGTCCGAGGACTAAAGCCAAGGGTATCCAAGTTGGACTGGGTTGCGTCCTGACGGCGCCCCCAGTGTGCACGAGTGGGAAGGACTTGGCGCGCCCTCCTTTGGCGTGGAGCCAGGGAGCTGCCGCCTGCGGGCTGCCCCGCTTTGCGGACGGGCTGTCCCGGCGCGAACCGAACGTTAGACTTTACTTTAACATTGACCAAGAACTGCATGGACCTAACATTCGATCTCATTCAGTATTAAGGGGAGGGGGGGAGGGGGACGGGTTCCAAACTGCAATAGCGACTGTAGATTGCTTCTGTAGTACTCCTTAAGAACACCAAGTGGGGGGAGGGCTGGGAAAGGGAGGCGGGAGGGAGGTTTGTGAGAGGGAAGCTGAGCTCTTTCTGGCCTGCCTTCGTTAACTGTGTATGTACATATATATTTTTTTTAATTTGATGAAAGCTGATTACTGTCAATAAACAGCTTCATGCCTTTGTAAGTTATTTCATGTTTGTTTGTTTGGGTGCCCTGCCCAGCGTTGTTTGTAAATAAGAGAAGATTTGGAGCACTCTGAGTTTACCATTTGTAATAAAGTATCTAATTTTTTTATGTTTTGTTTTGGAAAGTTCCAGAAAGGAATTTTATTTAAGAAAATACAATAAAATATTGAAAAAGTACTCCCCCAACCTCTTTTCTGCATTATCTATAGATGAACTATCTAGGTGGAGTTGAAAGAGTTAAGTGTGTCAATTAAAATCACTCTCACTGCTTCTTACTACAAAGCAGTAAAAACTATTCTCTGTTGGACTTTAGAAATTAATGTAGCTATCATCAAGTTATATCCTTTCCTCCCCCAGCTATCATATAGAATTGCTTACCAAAAGATAGTGTATTTCAAAGAGCTGGAGAGACATGGATTATGGTGGGGTGGGAGAGTCCACTGGGAAGTCGGAACACTAAAATGTGGGATTGTATCAGGTGGCATGTGCTGAGACCATTTATAATGTTAGTAGAAATTTAACAATAGATGCTTTTTCTGAAAGCAGAAATTGGTAGCAGATTTTCAAAAGATGTATCTTTCCAACTTGGAATATTCTCTTTAACAATTCCTAGATAAAAAAGATGGTCTTTGCTTATGAATATTTATAACAGCATTCTTGTCACAATAAACATATTCAAATACCAATAACATCTTGAATTCCTTTTCCTTTACTACATTTTTCTTACCAAACTATATCAGGCAGACTGTCTCCCTTGGAGTTATGAGCCATTCCTGAGTCTGTCTTTTATAATTTGTAGGTAAACTGGAGTAAGTGCACACAGTTCTTATTTAGCCTTACTTTAGTGCAAGAACGGGTCTGAAGCCTTTTCAAAGATTTAAAAGCTGTACATGCAGCACGTGAAGGTGATTGTGACAAAGAGTTTGTTGTAAGTAGGGATTGGTTTAATCATTTCAAAAAGTGCCAATTTAGATAGCATTAAAGGGCAAGTAATGCTATCTAAGTTTGCACGCAAATAGGACTCCTGGTGTGGCGCTGTGGGTTCATGTGCTGGAATCAAAGTCCGTTTAAACAGCAAGTATGAGATGCAAACTCACCAGCCACTCCGAAAACCCTATACAGGATTGCTATGGGTCTGAACCAACTCATAGGTACTTAACAAACACAGGGCAAGTAATAATTGCCCTATATCAGAAGTTCATATAACCTTTTCAGTGGCTGTGGTTGACATTACTTCAATCTGAAAATGCTCCGTAAGTCAGAAGCAAAGACTACAGGAAATCAGACCAGAAGTTGTAATCACAGTTTACGAGGATGAAACATTCTCCCAACTGCATTAGTCCTCTAAGCCACAATACAAAAGGAAATCTATCTTGCACTCTTTCTTTCTGAGATAAATACCTAGGGAAACTAATAGTATAGCAGTTTGACATTTTGGATCCTCTTATAGTTCTTCATTTGTTTCTGAAATAATCAAACTTGTTTCAATAATTATTAATGGTTTCAGTCTCAAAAGATGGTAATCTAGATGTTATGGAAAAAATTAACAAGAGAAAACATGAACATCCCAAGGATTACATGGGTAAATCAAACCTCGGCTCTGGGGAAATGGCAAACTTCAATTCTGCCTACAGATAGAACTTAGGAGATCAACAAGGCAGTACTCAACAAGGGAACAATTTTTACTTGGTTGCTTTTCATCCCAAGAGCCAGTACGATTATCAAGCAGCAAAAGCAATTTGATATCCAGGAATATTTCACAAACCACTAATTGAGGCAGGGCTGTTTGCTCATTAGCAGTGCTCTAGTACCCAGTAGGTCTGGGAGCACTAATATCTCTGCCTGTGGTTGCAAATCCTAATAGACAAAGAGTTTCTCCTTAGAAGTTATCTCGGAGTCGAGGAGATTGGACAGTATTGCTAGCTATCAGATAGACTACATTGGAATAACTTTTCACAAAGGGTTACTGGGAGCAGAGTCAAGTTTGCCAAAGAGTGAATTTGCTGATGTCAGCAACCCGGAAGGTGAGTTGATTTTGACCATATGTAGGAATAGTTAGCAGAGGGACAATAAAGCACTTTGGGGTGGGGCTCTGTGTAAGCTAAACAAGAGCCAACTAGAAAAAATAAGCAGGCTGGGGAATTAATTACCTGCAACGGTAGACTAAGCCCAGACAACACTGTAGTAGAGAAAAACCGCACCACTCCCCAATTTGCTTTAGATTCCAGTGTCTTAAAAAAAAAATTATAAATTTTTTTTTGTTTCATTGCTTCAACTAACATTCCAAATGCATAATATCCCTGAATTTTGATCATTCTAACCAAAAAGAGTAGGGGGGTGCAGGGATTATAGCAGAGGAAATTAACCAATGAAATGTAAACTTTGGAGATAGAAAATCAGTGAATTAACTTACAGGTTATTGTTGTTGTTGTGTGCTGTTTCGTTGGTTTCGACCCATAGGGACCCTGTATGCGGTTTCCAAGGAACACCTGGTAAGCTTGAACCACTGGCCTTGCAGTACAAACTGACTTTGCAATCCATCACATTAGCCTACAGCACCACACCAAGACTCCAACTTATAGGACCTCAACATATAATTTTATTATGGGCATTGAATGAGTTAATCTTTAGGTACCACTAATAATTGGACAGGATACAGCCAGTGGCGCATAAAACCATTAATCCTCTTAATTTCTCTTGCTATAAAGATGCACAATAAATAATTCAATCAGGAATTCTTAATGCTGTGTGTCCACTGGATCAGAGGGTTCTCAATGAAATTGTCTACAAAATCACGCGTGTGTGGGTGCAAACATGTGTGCATGCTTTCCTGGGACTAGAGATCATTAGCTTGTACTTGGTTCTTACAGAGTTTTATGAGTCAGAAAGAAGTTAATAAGCCCTGGAGTGAATGGATGCACAACCACTATCAGAAACACAACTTTGTACGAATCTGATTCTATGCCCTTTCACCCATCTATACTTTTGGTGGGCATCCCTGTCTGAAAATACCTTTTCTTCTGGCTCAACTGGTGGATTCTTCCCATTCTTAAAGGCTTGGCACAAGAGTCACTTTCTCTGGGAAACCTTCCTTGCTAACTCCATCTTCAGTTAGAATGAATAATTGCCCCACTGAGCATTCTCGAGGGCAGTGGGTTTAGTAGGGAAGCGTCCATAACATTTTGGCAAACATTTTTCAATAGCAGTTACCAAAATGTATTATCTCCTGGCCAGAGGCCTGTCCAACTCATCTGTGTATCGCCAGATGTGACTAGTACCATGTGCCTGGCACATTGCATTGTTAATAAAATTTTTGATGACTAAATGAATAATCGAATTTTTACCTTCTTTCAAAATATTCCCACGTCTTATTTTTTTCTAATGAGATACTCCTTATCTCTTTCAAGGCACACAACTCCAGGCGAATTGAAGACTTCCATCCCAGAAAATTAAAACCTGACTAATCACCAATTTTTAAAGTCCTACTTCTCACTGAGCACCCTTTGAAGAAATAAACTGTTCACACAGTCATACTTCCAGTCACACAGAGCATCTCTTCCCGCCTCCACTAATATAAGTGGGCATCTTCTTATATAAAACTGCTCTGCCTGAGGCATTAGGCTTGGAGGGAGGAGAAGGGGAAGGATAATATGTGGATCATTAGGCAGGCATAAAAAATAATACCAGATGTGGTTTTATTAAAAACAACCAACTCCATTAGCTAGCAATGCCATAGGGGTCTTTCTCTTTGTAAAGTTAAACGTTTTTCAGGAATCCAGAAGTTAGTACCCTAAATTTGCTTAACAGAGACAAGGATCATACTAATTCCTCCATCCCCTGTTTCCTTTATTGTTAGGGAAGCTGGACAGCTGAGAAACAGACATTGCCTTGTAACTTGCTCTGTGCTCTGACTCCACCACCCACTTCTACAGTGGTTAAGTGGAATCTCATGTCTTAGAAAGTGAAAATGTCTCTCCTAATTCTGGAGTCCAGCCCTAGTTAGTTAATTTTAGACTAGGTTAGGTCTTCCTTTGGACATCCCCAAAAAGAGCATTCCTCTGGACTTGGGTCTTTTGAGCTAGGCTGAATGAAGTTTCTAGGTGATGCAAACAGTTTATGAACTCAGCTGCTAACTGAAAAATTGGAAGTTTGAGTCTGGTGTGGCACTGTGGGTTAATGTTCAGGACTGCAAAGTCAGTTTGAACCACAAGGTTGGTGGTTCAAGCTCACCAGCCACTCCTCAGAAACCTTGTATAGGGCCCCTATGGGTCAGAACCAACTCAACCGACACTTAACAACAATAACAAAGCTGCCTTGAAAGAAAGGTCTGGCAATTTACTTCTGAAAAATCAGCACAGTTGTGCTCTGACACACATGGGACCTCCATAACTCAAAGTCAACTTAACAGTTTGATTTTATTTATTGTTGTTGTTTTATGATAGACTATGGGGATTTATTGATGAGCAGGATACAATCCCTACTCATAGGGAGCTTGAGGAGTGTAGAAATGAAGCAAAAACTATTCTACTGCAGCAAGATACACACTGTAAGAAAAGGGTGCTGGGCTGGGGGAGAAGGAGCAGGTAGAAGATGAGGCATATCAGGAAAGACTTCACAAGAGAGATGACATTTGAGCCAGTGCAGTGGGACTCACTGAGCAGAAAAAGGTAAAGCGAGGAATCTGTGTGCAAAGAAAGGCACGAAGGCAAGAGAAAACATGGTGTGTTTAGGGACTTGTAAGCTGCTAAGAGTGGCTGGGAATTAATGTGAACCAGGAAAGGTGAAGGGAAATGAAGCAGGAAAGTTTAATAAGGGTCAAGTTCTGAGGGAGTATCTAGCCAGTGGTAAGAACTTAGATGACATTGTATAAGTGATAGAGAACTAAGGAAGGATTTGTAATGAAGCAGAAACATAGGCAGCTCTGAAATTATGAGAAATTCATGCTGGCAGCAGTTTGGATGATGGGCTGGTGGAGAGGAGGCTGGTAAGGAGATTAATATCAGAAGTTTCTCATTTGATTTAGAGTACCTGTGGCATTGAAAGTAGAATTGGGGAAGAAATGGGAAGAACTGTGACTTAGTCCAAACAACAGCATTCCACACTACTTAAGCAACTTTCTGGCAAGTTGGGAAGTTCATTTTCATCTGTACTACCTGTCCCATACTAACTTTTCCCCTCCATTGTCAATTTGACATTCTTAGTAAAAATCAGCTTGCAAAGTGACCCAGCTACTTGTCTGTTTGCTCAGTGTCAGGATGCTCAATGTCAACAGATGTCAAAGCACGGGACCCATGAGCACCTAGGACAGGCCTCCCAGAAAGAAGATTCAACTCTGACTTTATCAGGTCTTCCAGAATTAAGCTCACTGGAATTAATTGCCCCAAATCATACAAACCCTCTGATGTATTAACAGAAAACCAATGTTTTTATTGATGTTGAGAGAATTGAATTATAACACAAGGGAGCCTTGGTAGGGTAGTGGTTTATGTGTTGGGCTGCTAACTTCAAGGTCAGCAGTTCAAATCTACCAACTGCTCTATGGGAAAAAGATAAGACTTTATGCTCCAAGAAAGATTCACAGCCTTGGAAACCCTATCCAGGATCACCATGAGTTGGAACCAACTCGATTGCACACAACCTCTACTACCACCACATTCATACAACACTCATTTTATTCAGCTAGTAGTATTGAATTCCTACTTTGTGTAAGACACTAGGAATTCAATGGAGAGTTGCAAGATGTCTGTCTTCATGAAGCTTGTAATCTAATAAGAGAGATGTGGAGGAACAATGGTGGTTTGGTGGTAAAATTCTCACGTTTCATGCTAGAAACCTAAGTTTGATTTCAAACTAATGCTCCTCATTCAAAGCTACTACCCATCTGTCAGGGGAGATTTGCGCATTTCATTCCATTGTGTGTGAGATCTCTGTGGGTTGGGGGGTGGGGAGAAAGGGGGATCAGGTGACTTGACTGCAGCTACCAACAAGAGAGACATTAAACAAGGAAGCTCACAAATACATGTATGATTATGCATTTTGACAAATGAAATGGAGATGAAGAATTAATTAGGGACTATCAAAGAGAACAACCATTTAAATTGGATTAGAGGCAAAGAAGGTTTCTGAAGACATACAGGAGCTGAGGTATATTATTAGATGGCTGAGATTCCAATCGGATGAAGAAGCATTGGGGTAGAGAATTCCAGATGGAGGGTCAGCTGAGGGAAGGTCCTGAATTGACTTGGGTGTGTCCTAGGAGTTAAAAGAAGGCCTGAGGTGGGATGAGTAAAGGGGAGAGTGGTAAGTGATGAAATGTGTACTCACCAGTTCAGACTCCAGTATTTTGCAAAGTGCTTTCAGCTCTTCTATCTCATTTTATTCTTACCACTATGCAGGGGATACCCAATGTTAATAGCCACATTTTACTCGAACTTGAGCTGAGTCTCCCAGTGAGTTTCAAACACATTTCTTCTCAAGGCCACTGGGTAGTAACTGGTAGAGCCAAGATTAGGTCTCCTTTTATTCCAGACACCAGATGCCCTAGTGTCCCTGGGTCTTTTATCCAGTTCATTCTCCCTAATTCTACATCAAGGACCCTGAGGAACTGAATTAGTCATCAGAAGGCTCTTTGATGTGCACAGCATCTGAGCAAAGGTAATCAGATAATCTCCTGGGATATTTCATCCATGCTGTAGTAATGTCTAATGAACTCTCCTTACCCTGCTGCAAACTCTGTGCGGAGAACCCTAACAATATCTTGTTATCCAAACTTCCTATGCCACTAGGGATCTTACCTATATGGATACTTCCTAAAAACCATGGTCTATTGGAATCCTAAAACCTTGTGAACAGCCACAACAATTAGTTTTTATTTGTTTGGAGCAAAAGAATAAGAAGACCTAGGAATGGATGATAGGTCTAATTGTATCCATGACCCATAATTCTTTGCCATGAGACTAGAGGTGCCCAGCTACCATTACTGAACATTTGGATCAAGAATCCAGTAGATGGATCCTGATCAAATGGAGAGAAAATGTGGAATAAAACATCAAGTTGTCATGGAAACCAGACTTATTGGATCCCTTGAGACTAGGTGAACCCCCAAATCTATTGCCTGTTGTTGTTGTTGTTGTTGTTGTCAGGTGCCATCGAGTCGGAACCGACTCATAGCGACCCCATGCACAGCAGAACGAAACAATGCTCGATCCTGGGCCAACCTCACCACCGCTGCCACCCCCGAGTCCATCAATGATGCCACCTGGCTGATCCATCTCGTTGGAGGTCTTCCTCTTTTTCTCTGGCCCTCAACCCTACCCAGCATGACATCCTTCTCCAACGATTGTTTCCTCTGGACTACATGTCCAAAGTAGGAGAGACGAAGCTTAGCCATCCTGGCCTCCAAGGAGCACTCTGGCTGCACTTCTTCCAAAACAGATCTATTGGTTCTTTTGGCAGTCCATGGCACCCTCAGTATTCTCCTCCAACACCACAACTCAAAGGCATCAATTCTTCTACGATCCTCTTTATTCACTGTCCAGCTTTCGCATCCATATGAGGCTATTGAAAACACAATGGCCTGGGTCAGGCACACCCTAGTCCTCAAGCTGACATCTCTGCTCTTCAATACTTTAAAAAGTTCCTGTGCAGCAGATTTGCCCAGTGCAATACGTCGTCTGATCTCTTGACTGCTACTTCTGCGAGTGTTGATAGTTGATCCAAGAAGAATGAAGTCCTTGACAACTTCAATCCTTTCTCCATTGTTAAGAATGTTGTTTATTGGTCCAGTGGTGAGGATTTTTGTTTTCTTGACATTGAGATGCAATCTATATCGAAGGCTGTGCTCTTTAATCTTCATAAGTAAATGTTTCAAGTCCTCTTCACTTTCAGCGATCAAGGTTGTATCATCTGCATATCGCAGGTTGTTAATGAGTCTTCCTCCAATCCTAATGCCACATTTTTCTTCATAGAACTCAGCTTCTTGTATTATTTGCTCAGCATACAGGTTGAATAAGTATGGTGAAAGAATACAACCCTGTCTCACACCTTTCCCAATTTTAAAACATTCAGTGTTCCCATGTTCTGTTCGAACAACTGCTTCTTGGTCTAGGTACAGATTTCTTAGAAGTACAATTAAGTGTTCTGGAATACTCATACTTCTCAATGTTGTCCATAGCTTATCAAAATCTATTGCCTAGAAACAATTTTTAAATCTTGAATCAATGTTATCCCATGAAGTTATTTTTAAGTTAAACAACCATTTAGCTCAATGAATAATGTTCGTCTTTAGCATTGTGCTCTTTTAAACAATTCTATATGTAAGAGATAGATTGCCAACAGTGACCTAAAAGCACAGATGATCACTGCAGTGGGCAGAGAGTCTAAGTTAGCACTTGTGAAGTGATACAGGTAGAGACAGTGAGAATAATGACGCAGTGTGAATGAAGTATGTAGCCTTTGTATTGAACTGCACGTGGAAAAACTGTTGAATGGGTTAGTTTTTTGTACATTTTCACCTACACAACACAAAAACTGTCAAATGATTGCCTTATTATTGCTTCACAAAATTGGGTTACGGAATCACTGATTAAGTTGCTACCCTCTTTGATTAATGGCTACCTGGACAGAATTTTGAGTTTTTCCCAAATCTCCCCCAAGACCGTCTGTCCATCAGTTTCTGGTGTACAACTAATCTCTTCCAGGATGTACTGGTTCATCCTAGGTTCATGTTTAGAGGGGAAGCTTTGCTCGACCCTATCTCAAAATTTGGAAGAAGTTAGGCAAGCATGTGGCTGTTATATAATTGATTAAGTTAGTAGTTAGGATACTTATCAGATCCAGTAACAGAAGACACAATTTAAACACAAAGCCTGGATATAAAAAAGATCCAAGGATGGCTAATATACTGGCTCAATGACATCATTATGGGCCCAAGTGCTTTCGATCTTTCCATTTCCCATTATCATTGTCAAGTAAATTTCTTATATGCACTCAAGATAGCTGTAGTGATTTCTGGCAACAGTGTTGTTGTTGTTAGATACCATCGAATCAGTTCCAACTTATAGTAAAACAGAATGAAACACTACCTGGTCCTGATATGTTTGAGTCCATTGTTGGGGTCACTGTGTCAATCCATCTAGTTGAGTGTATGTCATCCTCTTTCTTACTGACCTTCCAGTTTATCAACCATGATGTCCTTCTCCAGGAATTGGTCCTTCCTGGCAATATGTCTGAAGTACAAGAGACAAAGTCTCACCATTCTTACATCATAGGTAAACACAATAATTACCAACCAGGATGTTGATTTCCAACTCTCTCTTCTTCTTAGCAACAGAAAGTTTTTCTAGAAGTTCCCCACCTCCAAGTCAGTAGACTTCCCCTCTAGACCCATTAGACAGGAGCAGATCACATGCTCATTGCCGGCAAGGAGAATGAGACCACCATGATTGGCCTACAGTCATGACTGATTTTTACCTTAGAATCAACATTTTCTAAACACATGGCAGGGTGAATACCAAAAATAGATTTTGAAATTAGATAAAACTCAGGACTCTTATAGCAAGAAAGAAGTAGAAAAGAAAGATGACTTTTGGGCTGGGGTCATTAGTGGCCTAAACCAAATATCGTCAGTTCTTCTCTTGAGCACAAGGTAGGACTGTACTCTCCTGCCTTCTTGTAGTCGAGAGAGGCCTTGTCACTTGTGTCAGCCAATAAACTATGAGCACCAATGGTATCTGTCACATCCAGGTGGAAGCCTTAAGGTTAAAGTGAGATTTGACATGTTTCTCTTTCCCTGTGTTGGCCATTGTAGAAGAGCCTTCTTTAGCCTGAGTCCCTAAATGATAGTAAAGCAAATCAGAGACCTCTCTCCAACATGTCTGCAATGACCATTTAGCACAAGCAAGATTTGAAACGTCATTGTTTTAAGACACAGAGATTTGCGAGCTATTTGTTATGGTCGCATTACTTATCCAAACCAGTTGCCTTCTCATTGATTCCAACTCATGGTGACCTCGTGTGTGTCAGGGTAAAACTGTACTCCATGTGATTTTCAAAGGCTGAATTTTTCAGAAGTAGATTGTCAGCCTTTTCTTCCAAGGTACCTCGGAGTGGACTCAAACCTTGAACTTTTTGGATAGCAGCCAACATGTTAACTTTTTGTACCACCAAGAACTCTAGCATTACCTACCCTACCCTAACCCAATGCCAACCACAAGATAATAAAACTGACACCTGTATGATTTTCATAATAGATACCATATGCCAGTCACTATGTACCAGTCACTGTGCTAGGATTTAAGAGGTAGACATTAGGATTGTATTTTACACGTGAGGAAATGGAGCTTCAAATCTTGTTCAAGGTCATAGAATGAATAAATGACTAGTGAAAACCCGAGTTGAATCCAGGCCTCTCTGACTCAAAAGAGCATGCTCAGTTCACACATGACCTTGCTTCTGACCTGTACTACCTCATAAAGTTGTATCTCGAGTGAGCCTCATAACCTCCTTGCCCCTCAAGCCCGGTTATCTTTTCATTTCATATATGAGGGAGCTGTGGGTCAGAGAAAAGAAATAATGTGCCCTATTTCCTAGAGCTGGGATAATACCAGAGCTTTTGTCTCTCTCTTCTTTGATCCCCTTCTGACCACAGAACTGTGGTACTCTGAGTTAGAGGAGGTACATTGATCATGGTGTCAATGGCTTCAGGGTGAACTCTCAGCCCTGCTGCTTGCAGCTGTAGAGCATGCAGCTAGTCTCTTAATATTGCTAAGCCTCTGTTCCCTCCTTTATAGAATGAAACCAACCCCAGTTAGCTTAGAACATTCTCAAGATCGCTCATGTCCAGTAAAACAAAGCCAATCCATTGAGGTCCAGTTGATCCTGACTCATAGCAACCCCATGTGTGCAGAGTAGAAGAAGTCCACAGGATTTTCTTGGCCATCATGTTTAGAGAATCAAATCACCAGGTGTTTCTTCTATGAAGGTGCTGGGAGGCAAGGGGCAGAAGGAGATTCAAACCGCCAACCTTTAGACTAGTTGTTGTTGTTAAGTACCGTGGAGTCGGTTCTGACTCATAGCGACGCTGTACAGGGTTTCCAAGGCTGTAAATCTTTACGAGAGCAGAAAGCTTCATCTTTCTCCCGCGGAGAGAAAGTTTCGAACTGCCAACCTTGAGGTTAGCAGCCTGATTCGTAACCACTGTGCTACCAGAGTTGTTGTTGTTGTTGTTAAGTTGTGCATTATCCCACAGCGCCACACCAGGGTATATATATATGGAGTCCTGGTGTGGCACTTTAGATTAATGCGTTGGAGTACAAAGGTCAGTTCGAACCACAAGGTGATGGTTCAAACACCAGTTGTTCCTCAGAAACCCTATACAGGGTTGCTATGAGTCAGAATCCACTTGACTGCACCGAACAACAGCATATAGATACATACCAGGCAAATGATAATTAATAGTTTTTCTTTGTAGCCATGTTCAATTGTAAAGAAGTGATCAAGAATTCCCACTCTTTGCACGCACACACACACCACCTTAGCTGAAATGAAAACTTTTCCCATTAAGATTCAACGAGGTCTCATGAGACCTGCTTCTTGGTCATATAAGGGCTGGCAGGCCCTCTCTGCGGACTGGAGAAAAGTTTTGTTTCCCCAGCTGCACTCACAGGGGAATGCTCTGCAGGCCCAGCATTGTGAACCTGTTTGGCTTGGCTCAGAGGCCTGTCAGCACATTCAGGAAGTGAAGTCAGAAAAAGGCAGGATTTCAAATATAGCCAGCTGCACACAAATGCCCAGGCAGTGAAATGCCTTATCCAACCAGGGTGCCTATCAGCCTGGGTTGCTCTGGGTGTTGCCAAAGAAGCCTTTGAGAATGGATCTTCCTTCAGAAAAGGAAGAAGCAATCAACAGTACCCAGGTAAGGACAATGATTTCCATAGCAGGTGGCCAGAGGTCAAGAGAGACAGAAATTGAAGGCAATGTGCCTGAGAAGGGAAGATGGTACCACTCTCCAACTACATTTCCACACTTAGGAAACAGTGCAGTAACTAAGCCCTGAATTCTTATCCTAACTCCATCATCTAGTTGTCAGTAGGAAGGTGTCTAACTCTCTAAGGCTTAGTTTCACCATCCATCTGTCAGTCTGTCATACTTGTATGTTGCTGTGGTGCTAGAAGCTATCCTACTAGTATTTCAAATCCAGCAGGATCATTCATGGTGGTCAAATTTCATAAAAGCTTACGGATTAAGACAGACTAGAAAGGAAGACCTAGTGATATATACTTTTGAAAACTAGTCAATGAAAACCCTATTAGTCACAACACTGTCTGGCATAGTGCTGAAGATGATCGTCTAGGTTGGGAGGTACTGAAAGCTCACAGTGGCTGCAATAATACATTGGAACTAGCAATGATTGTGAAGACGGTGCAGTTCTGGGTGACATTTTATTCTGTTATACATGGGCTCACCATGAGTTTAAGCCAATTTGAGGACAACTAGTAACAAGTTTCAGTTTCATAACTATAAAATTGGGCTACTTTTTATCCCTGTAGAGTTGCTTTAAGAATTAAATAAACTAATTATTTGTAAAAGATCTGAGCTATCATAAACATATCAAAATTCTATGGTTGACAGTGACAAAAAGCTCAGTTTAACCAAAGAAAACACTTAATTGAAACACAATTGAAGAGTCATGAGTACAGCTAGCTCTAGGCCTGGCTGTATCTAGAACCCAAATGATATCAAGCTTTAATTTCTCTCCATCACTCAGCTTGCTGTAGGACATGTTAGCTTCATCTTCAATCTCCCTGTGGTAGTGTTCAGTAGCTCCTGGCTCTCTGTCTAGGAGTAGGTAAGAAAGCTTCCTCCTATTCTCCCAGGAATGTTTCATTGGTCTGACTGGGTTCATAAACATTCCTGAACCTATAGAGTTAGAGATTCTTCAGACAAGGCTTTGAAATGCCAAGATGCCCATCAAGTATACCTATTTCCAGTCTGAGTTTTCTGCCATTCATTGGTTCATTTTACTACATCAGTCTCAGTACTTGCATCAACATTTCCTCAATTCAAGGTTGAAAAGAATAAAGTGGAAGAGAGAACAGACTAGACTGTAACTACAACTGAATTCTTAGGAGAAGTCAATGAACAAGGGAAGTCAAAAAATGTTGCTACAAAATCATAAAACTCTGTCTTAAAAAAAATACCAAAATGTGAGGGTATTATTTCTCAACATATCCTCCATCTAGGACTTTATACTTCTAAAATCAGTGTTTCCATTTCTTTAACCCTTTCC
This sequence comes from Chrysochloris asiatica, assembly GCF_000296735.1. NCBI lineage: Eukaryota > Metazoa > Chordata > Mammalia > Afrosoricida > Chrysochloridae > Chrysochloris > Chrysochloris asiatica. The sequence continues at coordinate 19,576,501 of NW_006408566.1, forward strand.
TAAAGAATTCTGGGTTCTTCTATTTGCATCATGTCTAAATGATAGTTTGGCCACCCTCAAGGGACACAAATCATGTGCTCTTGAAATGTTTTTGAGTTTTAGGAAGAAAAAAGAAGTCTGAATGGGCAGAATCAGGCCTGGAGGGTGAATAGGTTAAGACGTGGAGGGTGAATAGAATTTCCAATGCAATTCTCATAGGACAACCCTTTCTACTCTTAAAGAATACGTAGGGATATTGTCATGATAGAAAAACAATTCCTTGGCATAATTTTCCTGGCTATTTTCTTGCCATTGCAGTTTTAAATTTTCTTAAAACTTCTTCCTAATAAGCCGTGTTGATCATCCTGTGTCCTTTGAGGAAAACTATCAAGATGACCTCTTTGGAATCTCAAAGAAGCAGTAGCCATAACCTTCTGAGCTGACCTCTCTCTGCCTTGACTGGAACTGGCCCAGCCGGTCCCCTCGGAAGCCACTGTTTTCATTTGACTTTATTTTTGCAGGCACCCTACTGAGTCGAAGACAAGTGTATTACTGGAAGAACTTGTCTGCAGCCATCCACTGATCACAGAGATATGTTTAAACAGGTTTTGTTTGGAATAAGCCCATGCCTGAATGAACTGGAACCCTGGTAGCAATACTTTTTGACTGATCCTCATTCAATAAAGTCATTTTCTTTTTATTGTATGCGGATAAGGCAAAAAGTATTGATCCCCACAAAGAATCAAAAATCTTATACGTGGGATCCCAGCTATGAGAACGAACTCTGACAGTTCCTAGTAATGAGAACTACTAAGAAACATAAGCAGTAAATAATGAATCAGTGTTGCAAGAATGAAATGCCAGGAGTGAATTGAGTAGTTACTGTACAGTAGAACAGCTTTAATAATGAGCTCAAACTTCTCAGTGACCATGAAGAAGGTATGGATGGTGATGGTGGTTATGTGCAGTGTTTATGAGTCGGTCCTGACTCATTCTTGTTGTTGTTATGTGCCATGGAGTCCAACTCATAGCGATTTCTGAGGCTGTAAATCTTTATGGGCAGAAAGTCTCATAGGGTTTCCGAGGCTGTAAATCTTTATGGGCAGAAAGCCTCATCTTTCTCCCATAGAACAGCTGGTAGTTTCGAACTACTGACCTTGAGTTTCACAGCCTGATTAGTAACCACTACACTACCAGAGCTCGGCAATGTTATGATCTGTTATATAAAAGTCAGACCACCACCACCACCACCACCACCCCAGTAAATGGCAACTAACAACAACAACAATATGACTTAGGACATCTCTGGGTGGAAACATGGTAACCAGTTCTTGGCATGTTGTCGAGTGTCATCGAATTGATTTTAACTCACAACAACCGCACGTGACAGAACAGAGCTTCTCCATAAAGCTGTAATTTTTACGAGAAAAGATCACTAGGTCTTTCTCCTAGGGAGCCACTGGGTGAGTTTGAACCTGCAACTTTTCAGTTAGTAGCCAAGTGCTTAACAGTTGCACCACCAATGCTCCTTAGTTCTTGGTATAAATCATTGTAAAATCTTTCCCCCTTAGGATCCTAATATAAGACTGAATTATCACCACTCCCTCAGACAGTAGTCTTTATTGCTCCCATTCACTCACTCAGTAGTGACTGAAGGTTTTCTCTACGCCAGGCATGTAATAAGAGCTATGAAAGGCATTGGAGTCCTGGTGTGGCACTGTGGGCCTACAAGGTCTATGGTTCAAGCTCACCAGCCACTCTTCGGAAACCCTATACAGGGTCACTATGAGTCAGAATTGACTTGACAGCTCTTAACAACAACAAATGTAAGACACTGGTCCTATCAAAAGCTGGTGGCATTCAACATACTAATCGCTGTGATAGAGGAAAATACAATGCACCTTGGGAAGAGTAGCATCCTAAGTGAGTTCAGCAAGGACTTTACTGAGGAGGTGATTTAAGAATTGCACCTTAAAAGGGATGAGGAGAGATGATGACGTGGAGAGATGGAGCAGCTGGGGACTTTAGACACAGAGAGGGAGAGGGGCTGTGTGCTGATGACCGGGGGGCAGGCTTGTAGGGTATACCCTTTGGTTGGTTGATGATGCATGGAGGGGATTGTAACCATGGAAATGAAACCATGGCAATGAATGTAAAACTAATGTTCTCCCATGTAAATTATCACATAATTCACAATAAAACATTAAAAAACAAAAAGGATGAGGAGATTGGCAGAAAATTGAGGTGATGGTGTTCTAGGCAGAGGGGACAGCAAGAACAAAAGTAAGTAGAACTCAGTGGGCCAATTGGCTTTCTGTCTGTATGAAGCTTACTGTCAGGTGAGAAAAACAGACACTAAATAGATGCTTAAAATTACTTTATCAAACCTAGCATGTTGATGAGTGCTGTGAAAAAAAAAAGATATATAAGAAGTCTCACTGCAACAATATTGTGAAAGATACTACCAGGCCACTCTGTGAGAGCTCAGGAGGGAGAGCTTGATTCAGCCTCAAGATTAGGGAAAACCTTCACAAGTAAGTGGTGAATAAACCAGTCAGCCACAGCCTACAAGGAGTGGGGTGGGGAGAGCATTGCTGTCTACTGGGAATACACATGTTAGGGATCCTACAGAAGGATGGATGTGGGTAAAACTCATGGTTCCCTCACAGGGAAGAACCTAGGGGAAGGTGAATCTAGATGTGGCACAGCTGAATGAACCATGCCTGAATAATCTACTCAGACCCTCGAGTCTTCAGCAATCTGAGAGATCAGATGACAGAACAAAAAAAACCCAGCCTGTTTCTAAAGATCACGCTGCTACTTTCTTTGGGAAGAAGTTCTGATTGCTGTGTTTGAGGGACTAATCATGACATTAGCTGTTTAAGAAGCTCTTGTTGATGTGCCTTGTTATTGTTGTTACATGCCATCAAGTCAATTCCAGCTCATAGCCAGCCTGCATAGGGTTTCCGAGGCCATAAATCTCTATACAAGCAGAAAGCCTCATCTTTCTCCTGCAGAGTGACTGGTGGGTTTGAACTGCTGACCTGTGGTTAGCAATTCAGTGCTTATCCTACAGCACCACCAGTGCTCCTGTGATGTGCCTAGATCCTTGGTAAGTGTCTTCTGCTTTACTTGCTTAAACCTCCCAACACCCCTCTCAGGTAGCTCTCATAGGCTTATTTCCAGGGAAGGAAACAGGCTCAGAGAATGACTGACCCAGGGCAACTAAACCTGAGCTCTTGACCACTACATCAAATTCCTCTTAAGAAAAAAAGAAAGAAAGAAAACATAAAAAGTTCATCAGCTCAGCAATATCACATTCATCGGGTGATATTACTTGACACACTGAGACACACACACACACACACACACAGTTAGGTTTACAAGAAATGGGAATTCCTTTTCCTTAAGGTGGAGGGTATATGGGAAATTCCAGGGGTCTTTTCATTTTATCTCCTAACCACATCTGGGGCTTTGCCCCTGCTGTTTCAAAATCTATTTCAAATGAAAAGTAACTAGAAAGTACTTTCAGCCAAGCCATTTGGATTTAAAACAGATGAGCAGAAACCTGGAAGGAGTCAGGATTCTCCCTAACATATCAAACATTGCAGCCAGCGCCAACTGAGAGGCTTTGCTACGTTTTGCAAAGAGAACAGGCCATCTTGTGAAAATGGATGAGTAAAGTTCACTGTTGTGACTTGTTTCAAGGTCTGGATGCCAGGTTTGTTTTGATGTGACAGACCTAGGTCTCCAAACATGAGTTATTCCTGTGCAAAGATTCAGAGAGACGGTACGCTTGCCAGGCACAGATGTAGGGCACCATGTCTTTGAAGACTTCATCAGTAGATCTTAAGTGGGATTTGGTGCCCTTTGTGAAATCACAGTAATAAGCTCAAAACCCATGTTTTTCATTACACCAGAAAATCAGTCAGCGCCTCTGTTTTCTCAGGTGTGTGACTATGAGCTCCATGGTCCGATCTCTATGCAATAACAAAATGAATATTTTTAGAAGGAAGAAAATACTGAAGACGAAGGAATGTCACAATTGGTAGTGTGAGAGGAGACTCTGGTCTCATGATATTAAAATAACACATTTTCTACTTGCTCTTTTTAAATGGTCATTTTTTTTTTTTTTAGTTTATGAAGAAAAACTAATTCTAATAAAGTAGCAGGATTTATCCAATTAATTACTGAGTAAATTACAGCTCCTCTCCACGAAGTTCCTTCGGGGATTTGAAACAATGCCGGTAGATGGCACCAGTGGGCAGACGCAGCGATCCCTGTTTCCCAGCGTGTAAAGGATTCGGAAAAAACTCCAACAAATTTGGCTGGGACAAAAGTATAGGCGTCGTCCGCCTTCAGAGGGGACCAAGTATAAGCACATTCTTTACGGAGTGAGGAAGCATATGCGCTGGAAGTGTCTTTGCTCCACCAGCCGGAGGACAGGAAGCGATCGCCAGACGCTGTTTACAGGACAGCTCTTATTTCAGGAACCAAGAATAAGGCGCAGCAGGTAGGGAAGCCTTGGGAACTAGCACTGAATTTCCAAGAAGCCCACGCTGAGATGTAGCTGCTGAGGGCTTGGCTGGGGGAACTCACTGGATAATTAGACAATGGGGGCTTGCGTTGTTAGAATAACATATCCCACCCCCCACCCCCGTCTGTGTTACCAGGGACACCAACTTGGCATGCTGAGGAAACTTTGAAGTTCTTGAGTTGAACAGAACTGAGCGTTCAAAAAAATATCCTAGATAGATGACCTTGGGCAAGTCTCTTACCTTCTCTGAGAAGCTGTTGACTCATGCCCGGGGATGGATGTAAAAAAAAGTCTATGTATGAAAAATGCTTAGCACACTTCATATTCAGCAACTGTTTTCATGGCACTGAAACCCATTCATGTGAGAATTAGAACCACTCTAGATGGAAAAACCACCTTCTCATTTGTGCCACCTCAATAACCGATACAAACTGATGACCCATGGGCTCATCATAGTGTTTTGCATTTTATTTGATTATACAGGTCACTGGACTGGTTGCTTCTTTAAAATAAGGATGATGTGTAAAGTTCTCTTTATATCCCAGCATCTGTTGCAGTCCCTGGAATAGAGTATCTGTTGAACATTTAAGTTTTTCTTATGAACAAGTTGTTCCAACCCACAGAAATGAGTGATTCAGATACAGTATTAGGGCTGCATCTCAATTTTTTTTTCTTCACTTACTAAACAAGGAAACCAGAGAATAGTACAAAGCAGTGATGACAATTAATTTTGAATTTTGTGCTTTTGTCAAAGTACAGATAAGAGTCCAATGATGAGCTGCCATTTTCAATATTGGCCAATTCAGTCAGCCAAGACTCAAAATAATTCCAAGACACAATTACAGCATTAGAAGTCGCTCTGTGATTTTAGTGTCATAGTTTACGATTTGTGCATATGTAGAAAGGAGAAAAAGCTGGACAGAAGCAAATTGGGGGGAAGCTAACAGGGTCAGGGATGTTAAAAGAGGTCACGTGAAGGAAGAGGTAGTGAACTTAGAGCTTAGTTATTGTCAGTCAGGTAAACTTGGTCATGTAGTAATCATTTGATTGGGTCAAATTACTTAGTTGTTGAGAAACTCAATCTCTTCATCCACAAAATGGGGGCATATTATCAGTCATAATAGTTTCATCTATGCTGTGGAAATACATGTTTGAGATCTCAGTGACCTGGAAATCAAAAGTTACTTCTTCACTGATGCAAAGTCTGAGGCAGGTAGTAGGAGCCCTTCTGTTTTGTGACACGACCACCTCATCATATGACTTCCATCATTATCGTGGTGGGGAAGAGGGAACTTCAGAAGTAGTTTGTGCCATCTCAGAATTAGACACATGGCCTCAACCCAAGTTTCAAAAGAGGCATTGTGGCATCTCTGCAGTCACCATGGATGACTTCTGTGGTGCAGCTCCATCACTTTTTGCATGTGGCTTCCATCCTCAAAGTCATGTCATGGGCATAAGGTACCTTCCAACCATCATGTTCACATTCCAGGCAAGAAAAAAGAGGAAAAGGTCGGGGAAAAGCAAGGAAGGAAGTAAAAAAAAAAAAAAAAAAAGACCCAATCTGCTTTAAAGAAATTTCTTAGAAGCTCATTAGCAACTTTCATTTATATTTATTTGGTGCTTCTTAGTTACAAGGAGAAGGAGCTCTGGTAGCATAGTGGTTATGAATCGGGCTGCAAACCTCAAGGTCAGCAGTTCGAAATTACCACCTGTTCCATGGGAGAAAGATGAGGCTTTCTGCTCCCATAAAGATTTACAGCCTTGGAAAGCCTGTACAGGGTTGCTATGAGATGGAACCAACTCCACAACACACCACCATAATTGCATAAATTTGGACTGGTAACAGCATGGGAGGCAGTTCAAATCCATCAGCCTGTCCTCAGAAACACTATATAGAGTTGCTATGAGTAGAAACCAACTCGACGGCACTTAACAACAACAATAACAACAATAACTATAGGCAGCTATTATTTCATTAGTTCATGGAGTTGTGATCAGCACTTTACAAAAGTGACTGTAGGTGTGCAATCAATGTTAGACAGTGTCATCATTTAGTGTGTTGGTTCCATAGGATAAGCAATGGACTTATCCTATGTTCAACCCTGCCAGCCACTCTATGGGAGAAAGATGAAGCTTTCTACACCTGCAAAGAATTAAAGCCTCGGAAACGCTATACAGAGTCATTCTGAGTCAGAACCAACTCGATGACACTTGATAACAACTTTGTCATCATTGCTTTTCGTTCACCAGGTTAACACTTAGAAAACCTAAGCTAAGTCATAGGAAGTACCTCAGTGACCTGCCAAGAAAGTGGAGCAAGTCTCTTGTCTTAGTAAGAACTTAGAAGAGCAAGGTAGGACACAAGAGTCCCTGATCCTGGTTTTGATGTTGGGTTTCTTGTTGGGTGTCATTGAGCTGAATCCAGCTCATAGTGACCCATGTGACAGAGAAGAACTGCCCCATAGGCTTTTCTTGGCTGCAGTCTTTACAGAAGCAGATTGCCTAGTTTTTCTCCCATAGAGCAGTGGGGTGGGTTTGAACCACCAACCTTTTGGTTAGCAACTGAGTTCTTAACCTTTGGGTTGTGGGTGAGGCAAACAGTCAGTACTCAAGAGGAGGCACCAAGATAGGCTATCTGTCATTACAGTGACAGGGGATGGGAGGCAATATGGGACAATAAGTATTCCTGGGGTTGACTCTGGGGTGGTTGTTGTGAAGTGCCTTCCAGTCAGTTCCAACTCATAGCGACCCAGTATAGGCTTCCAAGGAGTGTTTGCTTCTCAGAAACCCTATACAGGGTCGATACGAGTCAGAACCTACTTCATGGAACTTAACAACAACATCAATAGCACACTGAAGAATCCAACATTGTTGCATATATTCTTTTTTATTTTCCCATATATTCTTTTCTAGCTCACTGACTTATCTTTCCATCAATCTGCATATATTTCCTGAGTATTTACTAGGCCAAATATAGCTTTTAATGATATTTAGTGCTGTCGAATCAGTTCCAACTCATAGTGACCCTGGATAGGGTTTCCAAGGAGCGGTTGGTGAGTCTGAACCAATGACCTTGTGGTTCAAACCAAACTTGCAGTCCAGTGCTTTATCCTACAGTGCCACACTAGGGGTAAAATGGGTAGTATGACAGGCAAGACCCATTCCCTCCTTGGAATAATGCCCCTGGGACTTTTCCTCTGGTATTGTGTATAAAACTCACTCACCACCTCATTGGTTTCAGTCTTGAGACCAAAACCACACCCATTAGTCATGGGAACTCAGATAGGAGAGAAATAACTTCAATCCAAGAAATAACTTCAATCCAATAAAAGACCAAGAGTCTTCATATCCTTGTGTTTGGCTCAGGAATAGGGCAGGGCAATCGTAGCTCAACTGGGGAATGCTGAAGCAGAAGCAGGCAGAATTCATGAAGTAGGGTATCTACCTGTAGAATCCCAAGCTATTTAACTGTTGAAAAATATTTAGCCAGAAAACTGCATAACCACTTATGTCAATCAAGATTCTTGGTTGCAAGCAACAAAACCAGAAAAGATTTGTTTAAAGAAGGTAGGGTATCATAAAGATTTGAAAGAAAAACTGAAGAGATTCAAGTTTCAGAAAGGATGGGATCCCTAGCAGCTCAGGGACTTTGTCTGAATTTTATACTTCTCTCAAAGAGAATGGTCCCCATTCACATTTCTATGGGCTTTAGGTTTTTTTCTCTCAACTCAGGAAACAAATTCCTAAGAGATGGGGGTGGGTTGGGGGGATGTAGGCCTTGCTTGAGTTACCCTACCCTCAGTCCAACTGACAATTCTCATCAAGTCTGTCAGCAATGGGGCCTAGTAATTCTCCAAATCAAACTTGGCATGTGACTACAAGAATAAAGTGTAAATTCTGGGCAAGTAAATACCACAGATATCTACCACCCACTTTGTGTACCACTCCCATTCCCCAAACTGCTATGGCTTTAGGAAAACTTCATGAGAACCCTTAAGAATGTCTCCTTCTGAAACATTCTCAATTGTAACTCCCAACATTGATAATAAACTTGGTGCTCAAGTTGGGAATTTAGAGTGGGATTTATAGAGATAACATATAAATCACATTATAAGTAATTTCACAATCCAGATACAAGATTTAATTTTTTATTGTTGGTGTGGGGTTTTTTTGTGTGTGTTTGTTTTCTAAGTCTGATCTGCACTTTTGCGATGTTAATTTCATTAATTTTAAAATTGCTATTACATTCACATGATCCCTGCTGCCTGGGACTTGGATATCTCCACCTTAGAACATGTATACTGCCATTTTGGACTATTAAGAGAAAATTCTAGAGATGGCAAAAAAAAAAAAAAAATGAGCTGAAAGGAAAAATTGTTGGTGTTGTTCTTGTTAGGGGCCATCAACTTGGTACCACTCATAGCAACCGTATGTACACCAGAAAGAAATGTTGCCCCGTTCTGCACCAACCTTACAACCTTTACTACAGTTTAGCCCATTGCCGCTGCTACTGTGCCAATCCATCTGAGTGGGGGTTTTCTTTTTCTCCAACCTTCCACTTTACCAAACATGATAACCTTCTCCAGGGACTGGTCCCACCTGACAATATGTCTGAAGTATGAGAGATGAAGTCTGACCATCCTGGCTTCCAAGGAGCACTGTGATTGTACTTCTTCCAACACAGATTGGTTTGTTATTTTGGCAGTCCATGGTACTTTTTAAAATTGTTTTAAAATTGGGAAAGGTGTGAGACAAGGTTGTCTTCTTTCACCATACTTATTCAACCTGTATGCTGAGCAAATAATACGAGAAACTGGGTTCTATGAAGGAAAACGTGGCGTCAGGATTGGTGGAAGACTCATTAACAACCTGCGATATGCAGATGATACAATCTTGCTTGCTGAAAGTGAAGAGGACTTGAAACATTTACTGATGAAGATCAAAGAGCACAGCTTTCAGTATGGATTGCATCTCAATATCAAGAAAACAAAAATCCTCACCACTGGACTAATAAACAACATTCTTATCAACAAAGAAAAGACTGAAGTTGTCAAGGACTTCATTCTTCTGAGATCAACTATCAACATTCACAGAAGCAGCAGTCAAGAGATCAGACGACGTATTGCATTAGACAAATCTGCTGCACAGGAACTTTTTAAAGTGTTGATGAGCAAAGATGTCAGCTTGAAGACTAAGGTGCGCCTGACCCAAGCCATGGTATTTTCAATAACCTCATATGGATGCGAAAGCTGGACAGTGAATAAGGAAGACCGTAGAAGAATTGATGCCTTTGAATTGTGGTGTTGGAGGAGAATACTAAAAGTGCCATGCTTGGACTCCCAAAAGAACCAACAGATCTGTTTTGGAAGAAGTGCAGCCAGAGTGCTCCTTGGAGGCCAAGATGGCTAAACTACGTCTCTCATACTTTGGACATATTGTCAGGAGGGAACAGTTGCTGGAGAAAGATGTCATGCTGGGTAAGATGGAGGGTCAGAGAAACAGAGGAAGACCCCCAACGAGATGGATTGATCAAGGGACTACTGGTATAGTTCAGAGCTGGTATAATGTACCTCTTCCATCAAGTTATTAGGACCTTTGTCCCTAGTAGTTTAAGTAGTTTAAGCACTGAACTACTAACTGAAAGGTTGGAAGTTTGAACCCCTTCAGAGATGTCTCAGAATAAAAACCTTGGTGATCTACTTCCAAAAAGTCACAGCCATGAAAACCCTATGGAGTATAGTTTCACTCTGCAACACCAGGATCACCAAGAATCCAAACCAACTGGAAGGATTGCCACGAATTGAAATTGACTTGTTCTGGTATCACTCTAGACCAGGGGTGGGGAAATGTTTTTCTGCCAAGGGTTATTTGGATATTTATAATATCACTTAATATAAATTTATGTTGCTATGAAACAAGCTCTTAGATTTATTGAATTCTGAGTCCCGTCTGTGGTTGCCTTTGCAGGGTCAGACCAAATGATTTTGTGGACTTATATGGTGTGCAGGCCAGATGTTCCCCAACCTTGCCCTAGACATTTATGTAACAGAAAAATAAACTGCTACCTGTGTCAGCAACTATTGTTTGGTGTTTTGGAACCAAATTCTACAGATTCTTTAAAGGTTAACCTGTAACCAACAAACTACAAGAATGTCATTCCAATTCATGGGGACCTCCTATGTGTCATAGTAGACCTGTGTTCCATAGGGTTTTCAATGGCTGATTTTTATAAGTAGACCACCAGGTCTTTCTTCTGAGGTGTCTTTGCATGAACTTGAACGTACGACATTTCAGTTAGCAGCTCAGGATGTTAATAACTATTTGTACCACCTAGAGACTGCATTTCCAAGGTTAAAATAAAACCCAGATCCATTGCACTCAAGTTTTAGACTAGAACTGCTTTAAAAGGGTGTTCTTGGCTGTAATCTTTATGAACTACCACTCATCTTTCAGTTTGACTTGCAAGTCACTGAGGTTCTAGAAGCTATACCATTGGTATTTAAAATAGCAGCAAGTATCACCAATGATGGACAATTTCAGTGGAGTTTCCAGACTCTGTCAGACTAAGAAGGAGAGGTAGATGACTTCCAAATAATTAGCTACTGAAAACCTTCTGAATAGCAATAGAATATTGTCTGATATAGTGCCAGAAGATGAACCTCTCAGGTTGGAAGGCACTCAAAATATGACACGAAAAGAGCTGCCTCTTCCAAGTAGAGTCTCCTTTAATGACATAGGTAGTATGTGTGTGACCTTCATCTGCTGATGGCACACAATTCAAAATGAGAAGAAGCCCCTGCAAACATCCATATATAACTGAAATGTGGCATGCTCAAAGTTCGAATATAAGAAAATGGGAAGTTTTCAAAAATGAAATAGAAAGCTTAAAGGTTGAGATCCTAGACATTAATGAGCTGAAATGGACTGATACTGGCTATTTTAAATTGGACATTCACATGGTTTACTATGCCAGGAATGACGAATTCAAAAGAAATAGTTCACATTCATTGTAAAAAAAAAAAAAAAGAGCATTTTAAGAGATAGCTTGAAGTTAAATACTGTCGTGATAGGATAATATCCATATGCCTACAATGAAGACTAGAGTCCTGGTGTGGCGCTGTGGGTTAATGTGCCAGAATGGAAAGCCATTTGAACTGCAAAGTCAGCAGTTCATGCTCACCAGCTGCTCCTCGGAAACCCTATACAGGGTCGCTATGGGTCAGAACCAACTCGATGGCACTTCACAACAGCAACAACAATGAAGACTAGTTAATACCACTATTATTCACATTCACACACCAACAATTAAAGCCAGTGGAGATGAAATTGAAATAATTCTACCAACTTCTTCAGTCTGAAATTGATCAATTAAGATGCATTGATCACTACTAATGATTGGAATGTGGATGTTGGAACAAATAGTAAGGATCAGTATTTGGAAAACATGGCCCTGGTGATAGAAACGATGTTGGAGATTGCATGATAGAATTTTGCAAGACCAATTCTTCATTGCAAATACCTTCTTTAAACAACTTAAAAGGTGACTATCACATGGGCCTCACAAAGTGAGATACACAGAAATCAAATTGACCGTATCTGTGGGAAGAGACAATGGAGAAGCTCAATATCATCAGCCAAAATAAGGCCACGGGCAGACTGTGGAAGACCTTCAATTGCTCATAGGCAAGTCCAGGTTAAACCTGAAGAAAATTAAAACAAATATGAGAGCCAAAATATGACTTAAAAGTATATCCCACCTGCATTTAGAGAGCATCTCAAGAATGGATTTGACACACTGAACACTACTAACTGAAGACCAGACAAGTTGTGAGATGACATACATAAAGAAAGCAAAAAGTCATTAAAACGGCAGGAATGAGAAAAAGTGGATGTCTGAAGAGACTCTGAAACTTGCTAAAGCGAATGAAATAAATGATGAAATTAAAAAGTTGAACAGAAATTTTCAAAGGGCAGCTCGGGAAGATAATGTAGAGTATTATGATGAAATGTACAGAGACCTGGAATTAGAAAACTAAAAGGGAAGAATTCTCGCAGCATTTTTCAAGCTGAAGGAACTGAAGAATAATTCATGCCTCAACTTCCAATATTAAAGGAAGCTCTGGTAGCGTAGTGGTTACGAATCGGGCTGCGAACCTTAAGGTCAGCGGTTCGAAACTACCAGCTGCTCCGCGGGAGAAAGATGAGGCATTCTACTCCCGTAAAGATTTACACCCTCGGAAACCCTGTGCAGGGTCGCTATGGGTCGGAACCGACTCGACAGCACATAACAACAACAACATAAGGAGCTCTGGTAGCGTAGTGGTTACGAATCGGACTGCTAACCTCAAAGTTGGCGGTTCAAAACTACCAGCTATTCCGTGGGAGAAAGATGAGGTTTTCTGCTCCTGTAAAGATTTATAGCCTCAGAAACCCTGTGCAGGGCTGCTATGAGTCGGAACTGACTCCATGGTACTTAACAACAACATGGGCAAAATATTGAACAGTGCAGGAAGTATCAAAAGAAGAATGTAGGGGAATCTGCAGCCAGGCAACTCAGCTTCCTGAAGGTTCTTTCTGAAGATTCTCTGTGCCCTGCAGCCCTCAGGCACACACCTTCCCTGCTGCCAAGATGCCCATGAGGAAAATGAAGTATAACTAAAAGTGGGGAGAAGTTAATCTAGAGGACCCTAGAACTATCAAGAGGGGAGAGCATGAGTGGAGAGTGGGATCCTAACCAGAAAAACAGCAACAGGAAAGGTGGTGACAGAGGCGATGACATAAAGAGATGGAGCTGCTAGGACTAACAGCCATGGACTGAGAAAGGCAGTGTGCCTGCAGGCAAGAGGCTGGCTTACAAAATGTGCACTTTGGACATATAAACAAACATATATTTTCAGTGTGGTAGGTGTACATTAAAAAAGAGAGAGAGAGAGAGAGAGAGAGAGAGAGGATAATAGAGACAAATACTATTAACTGAGGTACATCGAGGGGATTGTAATCATTGCAATGAAACAAACTATGATTTGTTGAACATAAAATTGATGATCTGTTCTGTAAACTTCCACTCAGCTCACAATGTTGTTGTTGTTGTTAAGTACCATGGAGTTGGTTCCGACTCATAGTGACCCTGCACAGGGTTTCCAAGGCTGCAAATCCTTATGGGAGCAGAAAGCCTCATTTTGCTCCCGCAGAACAACTGGTAGTTTCGAACTGCCGACCTTGAGGTTAGCAGCCCAATTTGTAACCACTACACTACCAGAGCTCCTTCAGTTCACAATAAAAGCTTTAAAAAGAAGAAGAATGAAGGAAAACAGAGTCCCTATACCATGAAGAATAGTTCAGTATTCAAACATGTCAGGCATATGATCAAGAACCTGTGGTATTAAAGGAAGAAGTCCAAGCTGCACTGAAGATACTAGTGATAAACAATGTCTGGGAACTAAGACAATACAAACTGAAATGTTTCAACAAACTGATGCAGCATTTGAAGCACTCACTCATCTGTGCCAAGAAATTTGGAAGACAGTTACCTAGCCAATCGACTGGAAGTGATTCATTGTTGTGAGCATTACAAAAAAGCTGACCCAATAGAATGTGGAAGTCATCAAACAATATCATTAATACCACATGCAAATAAAATTTTGCTGAAAATAATTCAAAAACCATTACAGCAGTATATCTACAGGGAGCTTCCAGAAATTCAAGCCAAATTCAGAATAGGATGTGAATGAGGTATATCATTGCTGACCTCAGATGGATCTTGACTGAAAATGGAGAATACCATAAGCATGTTTTGTTGTTGTTGTTGTTGTTATTGTTAGGTGCCTTCAAGTTGGTACCGACTCATAGCGACCTTTTGCACAACAGAATGAAACACTGCCCGATCCTGGGCCAACCTTATTATTGTTGCCACGCTTGAGCCCATTGATGCTGCCACTTGGCCAATCCGTCTCGCTGGGGGTCTTCCTGTTTTTCTCTGACCCTACACCTTACCAAACATGATATCTTTCTCCAGCGACTAGTTCCTCCTGACAATATGTCCGAAGTATGAGAGACGAAGTTTGACCATCCTGACCTTCAAGGAGCACTCTGGCTGCACTTCTTCCAACACAGATCTGTTGGTTCTTTTGGCAGCCCATGACACTTTCAATCTTCTCCTCCAACTCTACAACTCAAATGCATCAATTCTACAGTCTTCCTTATTAACTGTCCAGCTTTCACATGCATATGAGGTTATTGAAAATACCATGGCTTGGGTGAGGCAAATCTTAGTCCTCAAGATGACATTTTTGCTCTTTCAACACTTTAAAAAGGTCTTGTGTAGCACATTTGCCTAATGCAATACGTCATCTGATTTCTTGACTGCTGCTTCCATGAGTGTTGATAGTTGATCCAAGAAGAACGAAGTCCTTGACAACGTCAATCTTTTCTCCGTTGATAAGAATGTTGTTTATTGGTCCAGTGGTGAGGATTTATGTTTTCTTTACATTGAGATGGAATCCATACCAAAGGCTGTGCTCTTTGATCTTCATCAGTAAATGTTTTAAGTCCTCTTCACTTTCAGCAAGCAAGGTTGTATCATCTGCATATCATAGGTTGTTGAGTCTTCCTCCAATCCTAATGCCACATTTTTCTTCATAGAACTCAGCTTCTCGTATTATTTGCTCAGCATACAGGTTGAATAAGTATGGTGAAAGAATACAACCCTGTCACACACCTTTCTTAATTTTAAACCATTCAGTGTTCCCATGCTCTTTTCAAACAACTGCCTCTTGGTCCAGGTACAGATTCCTTATGAGCACAATTAAGTGTTCTGGAATAGTCATACTTCACAATGTTGTCCATAGCTTGTCATGATCCACACAATCAAAAGCCTTTGTGTAGTCAATAAATAAAGCACATATTCTTTCAGCCAAGATCCATTGGACATCAACAATGAATGCAACACCATTCCTCTTCAATTTGTCATTCCCGGCATAGTAAACCATGTGGTCATCAGATTCAAAATGGCCAATACCAGTCCATTTCAGCTCACTAATGCCTAAGATATAGAGGTTTATGAGTTCAATTTCATTTTTGACAATTTCTAATTTTCTTATATTCATGCTTTGTATATTCCATGTTCCGATTATTAATGGATGTTTACAGCTATTTCTCTTCATTTTGAGTTGTGCTCCATCAGCAAATGAAGGTCCCATGGGGAAAAAGCCCACTTTTCTTCCATGGGCTTTACTCTATTCGCGTCATCACGGTCAACTCTGCTTTGAGGAGGCAGCTCTTCCCCAGTCGCATTTGAGTGCCTTCCAACCTGAGGGGTTCATTTTCCAGTACTGTATCTGACAATGTTTCTCTGTTATTCATAAGGTTTTCAGTGACTAAAGATTTGGAAGTAGTTTGTCACTCCTTCTTCCTACTCTGTCTTCATCTGGAAGCTAATCTGAGACCTGTCCACCATGGGTGACCCTTTGGTATTTAAAATACCCGTAGCATAGCTTCCAGAATCACAGCAACTCACAAGCCACCACAGTATGACAAACTGACAGACGAGTGGTGGAGAAGCATGTTTACTGTGGGTAACATTGTAAAGAATAGACTTCCAGAACATATCATTGTGCTCATGAAGAACCTGTACATAGACCCAAGAGGCAATTGCTCAACCAGAACAAGAGGATACTGAATGGTTTCAAATCAGGAAAGGTGTGTGTCAGGATTGTGATCTTTCACCACATTAATTCAATATGTATGCTGAGCAAATAATCCAGGAAAATGAACTATATAAAGAAGAATCAGCATCAGGATTGGAGGAAGACTCATTAACAGCCTTCAATATGCAGATGACACAATGCAGGAAGAAACATTATTTGCTTGCTGAAAATAAAGAGGTCTTGAAGTACTTACTGTGTTGTTGTTAAGTACTGTGGAGTTGGTTCCAACTCACAGTGACCCTGCACAGGGTTTCTGAGTCTGTAAATCTTTACAGGAGTAGAATGCCTCCTCTTTCTCCCGCGGAACCACTGGTAGTTTCCAACTGCTGACCTTGAGGTTAGCAGCCCGATTCGTAACCGCTATGCTATCAGAACTTACTGATGAAGATCAAAGAATACAGTCTTCTCGATGGATTACAACTCAATGTAAAGAAAACAAAAATCCTCACACCTGGACCAATAGACAATAGCATAATAAATGGAGAAAAGATTGAATTTGTCACGGATTTCATTTTACTTGGATCCACAATTAATGTTCATGAATCAACAGTCAAGGAATCAATTGACACATTGCACTGGGAAAATCTGCTGCACGAAACTTCTTTTAAGTGTTAAAGTGAAGATGTCAGTCTGAGGACTAAGGGGTGCCTGACCTAAACCATGGTATTTTCAGTTGTCGCATATGCATGTGAACAATGGACAATGAATAAGTAATACCAGAGAAAAATTAATGCATTTGAATTATGGTGTTGGCAATGAATATTGAATATACAATGGACTTTTAGAAGAAATATGTTGAATTTCTCCTTAGAAGGGATGATAGCAAGATTTCATCTCTGGTACTTTGAACATGGTCAGGAAACACCAGCCCCTGGAGAAGAACAACTTGCTTGGTAAAGTGGAGGATCAGCAAAAAAAAAGGAAGACCCTCAATGTGACGGATTGAACAGTGGCAGCAACAATGGGCTGAAATACAACAATTGTGAGGATAGTGCAGGATCAAGCAGTATTTGTTTTATTGTACATAGGGTTGCTATGAGTTAGAATCAACTGGATGACACCTAACAAAAACAACAAATCTTTACAGAAGATATCTCTTGGCCTTTCTTTTGAAGTGTTGCTGGGTAGCTTTGAGCCACCAATCTTAAGGTTAGTAGTTGACCACAAACCATTTGGACCACCCAGTGACTCTAAGATTACGCCACCAATAAATGGATGGAGTCCTGAATCTCAACTCTGTTCCTGAGCCTAGACAAAGCTGCAAAATTTAAGGAGGCTCTCACTTTTGTTTTTGTTAGGTGCCATCAAGTCGGTGCTGACTCCTAGCGACCCTGTATACAACAGAAAGAAACACCTCCTGGTCCGGCACCAATCTCACAACCTTCACTACGTTTGAGTCCGTTGCTACTGCCACTGTGCCAATCCATCTCATTGAGATTCTTCTTTTTCTCCAACCTTCCACTTTACCTAACATGATATCCATCCCCAGGGACTGGTCCCACCTGACAATATGTTCAAGGTATGAGAGACGAAGTCTGGCCATCCTGGTTTCCAAGGAACATTCTAGCTGTATTTCTTCCAATACAGATTGGTTTGTTTTTCTGGCAGTCCATGGTACTTTTAATATTCTCCTCCAACACCATAATTCACATGCATCAATTCTTCTCCAGTCTTCCTTATTCACTGTCCAACTTTCACATGCATATGAGGTTATTAGAAATACCATGGTTTGGATCAGACACACCTTAGTTCTCAAACTAACATCTTTGCTCTTGAACACTTTAAAGAGGTCTCGTGCAGCAGATTTGTTTACTGCAATATGTCGTTTGACTTCTTGACTGCTACTTCCATGAGTGTTGATCATTGATCCGAGCAAAATGAAGTCTTTGACAATTCCCTTGTTTCCTCTACTTATCTTGATGTTATTTATTGATTCAGTGGTGAAGATTTTTGTTTTCTTTACATTGAGATGCAACCCATACCTATGACTGTGGTCTTTGATATTCACCAGTATTTAAGTCCTCTTCACTTTCAGCAAGCAAGGTTGTACCATCTGCTGATCGCAGGTTGTTAATGAGTCTTCCTCCAATCCTGATGCCACATTTTTCTTCATATAACCCAGCTTCGTGGATGATTTGCTCAGCATAAAGATAGCACCGTGGTGGTGGTGGTGTGTCATGGAGTCAGTTCCGACTCATAGCGACTGTGTATAGCATTTCTGAAGCTGTAAATCTTTATAGGAGCAGAAAGCCTCATCTTTCTCCTGCAAAATCACTGGTAGTTTAGAACTGCTAACATTGAAGTTAGCAGCCAAACTCGTAACCACGATGCTACCAGAGCTCCTTAAAGATTGCATAGGTATTGAAAGAATACAATCCTGGAGCTGTTATGTTGACCCAACTCTTCTATGACCCTGAAAACAAGTGTTTCCTTAAAGACTACAGTTTGAGTACCTGGCCCTTATCTTGGGCCTGCTCTCCTCTTCCCACTTTCAGAATCTTGCTTTTTTTTAGCCTCATCCTACTGGCAGGACAAGTTCGAAAACTATACTAACTTATTAATACCTCACCTTTATTTTGCTAAATATTTTTCAGAAATACCTTCTTTGATATTGATGATTAGATGTAAGATGCAAACATTTTCTGAAGTCTTCATTCCATAGCCAGCCTGCTATTCGGAGACTTGGATTTTGATCATTCACTGGCAGGGAAGTGAAAAACCCTTCTGAAATAATGGCCCTCCCATCCGCTTTCCAAGCAGGCAGTCTTGTTTACATATCATCTTTTTTCCTCCCTGATGAATCATTTGTAGCAAGACTACAGCTTCCACTTGTCCATGAGAAATGTTCAAAACAATCCTTTCTACTCTGCCTAAAATCTCAGGAGTAACAATAGATATTCAAAATAAAACTGCTATTTGTCAGCCTCTCAAAGTCAGAGAACAAAATGAAAGTAACTATGTTCCACCAGAGTCATTTTGAAAACAAAACAAAATACCTTTCCTCCTGCCCCACTCCACCTCCACCACCACCGCCACCTTCAAAACTGGCTTTTATATTTTGCTCGCTTCCTGCAGCAACTTCTCAGGTTCCTTTTGCTTCTGATTTCAAGGAGTTCTTTTTGCAGGAAACTGCCTGAGATCTGTACAGAGTCATTGTGGGGAAAAGCAGAGGGCTGGTTTAGGGGATTATTTATTTGACCTTTGTATTTTAGGCATTTAACCCCAAATGAAAGGTTAGGGAGAAGTGTCAAATCATGTAAATGTATGTAGTGCTGCATAAAGAACTTCCAAAGAAACAGATTTTCTGCAGATCTTTGCCAAACTCTCAGAAAGAGAAGCTGGAGGAGGAAACAGAAGTGGAAACGGGGTCCAGACCATGATTTGTGACTAGCGGTCGTTGTCCCAAGGATTAATGTTTTACATTAATCCCCATAGTCACTCTTCAAGGTGAGTCTTTTATCTTCAGTTTACAGGAAGAGACATTGAGTTTCAGAGTGATTAAATAACTTGCCCAAGATCACACAGCAAAGAAATGGCAAAACTAAGATCCAAATCCAGATTGACCTGACCCAGTGTCTATACTCTTTTAGGTGTGCCGCACTGCCAGTGAACACTTACTCTGCTTCTTATTGGAGGAAAATCATGGTGTGGGAGTCAGGAAACTAAACATCTACACCCTGCATGGAGATGCAGAGAGGATCTGGGACTAAGCATTCTATTTCTCTGGGACTTAATGTTTGTGTGATGCTGTAGGTTAAGTACTCAACTGCAAGGTTGGTTTGAACCACAAGATTGGCAGTTCAAATTCACCAGTCCTTCTTCAGACACATTGTACAGAGTCGCTATGAGTCAGAACCAACTTGATGGCACGTAACAACAAAGCAATGAAACAGTGAGAGCACAATAGCTCTATAGGATAAGCTCTGGACTAAGAACCACAAGGTTGGCGGTTCAAGCCCACCAACCACTGCTCCACAGGAACCAGATGAGATTTTCTGCTCTCACAAAAGATTTAGTCTTGGAAACCCTTTACAGTGTTTCTATGAGTTGGAACTGACTCAATGATACTTAACACCAACGAAGTAGTAACACTAGATGATTTTTTCCCAAAATTTCTAAAAATTGTGGTAAATAAACAAATGTTGTTGTTGTGAAGTGCCGCTGAGTTGGTCCTGACTCATAGCAACCCTGTCTAGGGTTTCCAAGGAACAGCTGATGGGTTTGAACCACCAACCTTGGTCCAATGCTTATCCAACAGGGTCACACTAGGCCACTGGTAAATAGATGAGGGGCTTTAAAAAGTTCATGGAAAAATGGAATGAAGAGAGAATGGAATTCTTCCACAAACTTTTTGAAGCCCCCTCATTACAAAGCATTTGACATTAAAGTATTCTTATTGTGTATAGTTCAATGACATTAATTTGTTCAAGCCTTATCTGCTTCCAAATTATGGATGATTCTTATAGTGCTTCTGCTTTCTGTTTTCATGTCTGCTTTCATCAAAGGCAGCCAACAAAAGAACACAAATAACAGGAAGGGTGAGCCACAGCCAGGATCCCTTCCCGTGGGTCAGGAGTCCAGGAAAGGCCAGAGAGCCACTGGGGGAAAAACAAACTGAACTTGGCATGTGCATTGTCCCCTTTCACTGGTCTCCTAATCACCATTTAGGTACTCTACTCCTGGTCCCTCTACTTATGGTACCCCATCCAGTCCTGCCTTAATGCCTGCAATGCTGGGTTAAAGACTCTTGGTTTGTTATCTAAATAAATGAATGGTTTCTTTGTGTGTATTGTAAAGGTTCTCATCCAACCTGGAGAGATATAGCCCTATGTTGGAATACATAATTTGGCAAGTAGTGCATGGGCTGACTTTCAGGATCTGCCTGTGACTTTAGTAGGTGCCTTGGAGCAGTGAACTACTCACACAACTATATGTATGTGTGAGCAGGACAATTGGTGACTCTTCAGTGATGGTACTCCATACTATTATGCATGCCTGAGAGGAACCTAGAAATATCCTTACCTTTCTCTCTCCTTTACCTCCCATGTTCAGCTCACTGTCCTGTTGACTTCGACACCTATTTCTCTCTCAAATGATACATTGCTCTCCAAAAAATATCATCTTTCTTCTGGATTGCAACAATATAAGGAATCTTCTAAAAGTTGATGGAAAATTTGTATTATGAAAAAAACAACTGTGTGTGTTTTTCAAAACATTTGTGCACCAAAATAAACTTGCACCAACTTGTCTGAACAAGATCTAGTTTGAGGCACTAAGGAGGATAAAACATTAATTTGAAAAGATTCCCTATGAGAACATCATGAATTCTGGTAAATTGAAGCAAGAACAAACATCAAATTTATGGTAAATCTTGGATGGAAGCATGATGAAATTATTGATGCTTCATGAAATTTTGTGGGAATAATGTCTCAAAGAAATTAGCACTTTACAAATGTTAAAAAAAACGGGTATTTACAAAGAAGAAGTCATTGGTCTTGCAAAATTCTATCATGCAATCTCTAGCATCATTTCGATCACCAAGGCCATATTTTACAACTACAGATCTCTGTTTCTAACCTTCACATTCCAATCACCAGTAATTATCAATGAATTTTGATTGCATGTTTGATCAATTTCAGACTAAATAAATTGGTAGAATTATTCAATTTTATCACTTACTTTAGTGGTTGGTGTGTAAATTTGAATAGTGGTTTGTCATTTCTGGCATAGTAAGCCATTTGATTGTCTGATTGAAAATGGCCAACACCTGTCTATTTCAGCTCATTCTGGTAGCATAGTGGTTATGAATCGGGCTGCTAACCTCAAGGTCAGCAGTTCGAAACTACCAGCTGTTCCAAGGGAGAAAGATGAGGCTTTCTGCTCCCATAAAGATTTACAGCCTTGGAAACCCTGTACAAGGTCGCTATGAGTCGGAACTGACTCCACGGCAAAGAACAACAACAACAACAATGCCTAGGATACCAATCTTTGTATGTTCCATTTCATTTCTGATGATTTCCAATTTTCCTAGATTCATACTTCGTACACTCCATGTTCCAAGTATTAATGGATACTGATTCTTCTCATTTTGAGTTGCTACCCATCAGCAAAAGGAGCTCTGGTGGCTTTAGTGGTTACAAATCAGGCTGCTAATCTCACAATCAATGGTTCAAAACTACGAGCTGTTCCGCGGGAGAAAGATGAGGCTTTCTGCTCTTGTAAAGATTTACAGCCTCAGAAACCCTATGCAGGGTCACTATAAGTCGATACCAACACCATGGCACACCACCACCACATACCGTTTGGTGATGGTCGCTATGAGTCAGATCTGACTCCACGGCACATAACCACCACCACCACCCATCAGCAAATGAAAGTCCTGAACACTTTGCTCCATTGACATCATTAAGGTCAACTCTGCTTTGGGGAAGTAGTTCTCCAGTTGTATTTGAGTGCCTGCCAATCTGAAGGGCTCATCTTCTGGCTCTATATCAGATGGTGTTTCATTGTTATTCATAAGGTTTTCAGTGACTAACCATTCAGGAGTGGTCTGCCTCTCCTTTTTCCTAGTCTGTCTTAATCTGGAAGCTCTGCTGAAACCTGTCCACCATAGACTACCCTGCAGGTATTTAAATACCGGTAGTATAGTTTCTAGTATCACAGAAACACACAGCACATCACAGTAAGACAGGTGAGTGGTAGAGTTTGCCCATAGAATCCTTTAATGATGTAACTCTAGGCTTTAATCGTTCCTTCATTTTTTAGTTATCATTACTTGCTTATTGCTTGTTCTTACTGTTAAGTGCCACTGAATCAGTTCCAACTCAACATATCTAGCCAACCCTAAATTCATTTTCTATGAAGTGTTTCAGTTAATTAGTTCCTAACAAATACTTCTTGTTGCTATTGTTAAATGATGTCAGGTTGGTTCTGACTTGGATCAATAGATAAAATCCAATCATTTGAAGCTCAAATTAGATGGACTCTCTGCTTGGAAGCCATTTCTAAATGTGTACCAATTTCCAGAAGTAATCTCTTTCCCTATTGACTCAAAGCATCTCATCCTTCTTTTGCTATGAGTTGAAGTTGAATTGATGACAATGGGTTTAGTTTTGATTTCTCTGAGGATGCGTTTTATCTTTCATTACAGTTATTTAAGTTTATGTCTCATCTCCTAGAGAACATTATAACTATCCAATTTATCTCTATCCCTTCCCCCCACCCTTCCTAACATCTATCATAATGTCTGTCTCATAAGCAGCCAGTTACAGTTTGGTGAATGAATGCACAAGGGAAGAGTTCCAAGGTTGTAATCTTTACAGAAGCAGACTATCACATCTTTCTCCTTCGCAGTGGCTGGTGGGGTCAAGCCACCAACCTTTTGGTTAGCAGTTGAGCTCTTAAGCACTGTGTCACCAGGGTTCCTTTTTAATGCTTAATTGGCTCTTGTGCAAGGTATTAGCTTCTGTTACTATCAGTGGAATTTCTTGATTCTATCTATATTCCCTCTGAAAAGTCTAGAGGAAAGAATTCCTTATGAGGACCATTTTCAGTTACTTTAACTTAATTATCTGTCAGTAATTAAGATGGAGACCTGGTGGCTCAGTGATTAAACCTTCAACTACTAACCATAAATGTCAGCAGTTTGAACCCAGCAGCTGCTCCTCAGGAGAAGGCTATGGCAGTCTACTTCTATTCAGATCACAGCCTTGGAAACCCTACTCTAGCTTATTAGGTACTATGAGTTGGAAGTGACTCCACAGTAATGAGTTTGATTTTGGGTGGTTGTGGTTTTGTTTGTTGTTTCAGTAATTCGGACTATACTGTGAGAAGTGCAGTTTTTATTTCCTTTCTCCCAATCAAGCATTTTCTTGTCCAGATGGTCTCAGTAGCTTTCTGATTCAAATCAGAGCACTTCCAGTGCCAGATATGTGCCCCGACTGCCCAGAGGTACAAAATCCCTCTTCGGTCATCTCAGATCTCACCATATATAAGGATACTGAAAAGATTTATGGGAAAATGGAATTTTCCCAAGAACTCTTAGAAGCCCCCTCATATAACCAAACCTGTTGTGAAGTTATTACCAAGCTCCATAGAGTTCTCTTGACTGATCTTTTTCTTTTTCTTTTTTTTTAAACTTTTTATTGTGAACTGAGTGAAGGCTTACAGATAAGATCACCAGTTTTACATTCAACAAATCATATACTTTGTTTCGTCTTAATGATTGCTGTCCTCTCCACACAACAACAGTTATCCTGCTTCCTCCTGTGGTTCCTATTCCCATTCCACCCTCCTTCCCATCCCTTCTCAACTTTGTCTTTACGGAAATGTTGCCCTTTTGATTTTAAATGATTGACCATTCCATGGTGAGCATATCTTACTAGTGTTGTTGTTCCCTTCAATATTATCTATCTATTGCTTGACTGAAAGTTGGACCAACCTTAAGGGTGGTCAAGGGTCATAGTCTCAGGTTCCTCCAGACTCTTTCTGACTAATAAGCTTGGTCTTTTTCTTTTTTTAAAAAGGTAATTTTATGTTTTGCTCCACATTTTCTGCCACTCTCTCTGAGACCTTCTAATGTGATCCCTTAGAAAGCAGTTAGTAGTGATAGCCAGGAACCATCTAGGTCTTCTAGTCTCAGAGCTGTGGAGACTGATTTCATATCTTCCATTAGTCTGTTGGACTAATTAATTCCAAGCCTCTTCAATTCTCATCACTCTTTTCTTTTCTGCACATGAAAAGACCAATAAGTGCACCATAGACAGCCATTCATGGGCTTTTAAGATCCCAGACGCTACTCAACAAAGTAGGATGTCAAACATTGTTTTTGTGGACTATTTGACTGTAATCTTTATGGAAGCAGATCTCCAGATTCTTCTTCCACTGCACTTCTGGGTGGGTTTGAACAGCCAACTTTTAATTTAGTAGTTGAGCACAAACCATTTAAGCCACCTAGGAGCATCCTACCTA
>NW_006408566.1:19602439-19605772 GCF_000296735.1 Chrysochloris asiatica
TGTTTGAGTTCTTGACTGCTGCTTTCATGAGCATTCATTGTGAATCCAAGTAAAATAAAATCCTTAACAACCTCAATCTCTTGTCATTTTATCGTGACGTTAAGTATCATGATGTTCCAATCTTGTTGTTAATTATCATGATGTTTCAGTTGTAAAGATTTTTGTTTTCTTCATGTTAAAGTGTAATCCATACTGAAGGCTTTGTTCTTTAATCTTCATCAATAAGTGCTTGGAGTCCTTTTCACTTTCAGCAAGCAAAGTTGTGTCATCTGAATATCAAAAATTGTTAATGAAACTTCCTCCAATCCTGATGCCAAGTTCTTATTCATATATGAAAATTCAGCATTTTGGATTATTTACTTAGCATACAGATTGAATCAATTTGGTGAAAGGATACACCCTTGGCACACACCTTTCCCGATTTTAAACCTTCAGCATCTCCTTGTTCTGTTCAAATGACCTCCTGTTGGTCTATGCTTTGTTATATAAAAACTCATTAATTGTCAGCACTTCACTTCAGTCTCTTATTTCTTGCAAAAACACATTTATGGGCACATTGAAATATCCCTTTTTTTGTCTCCTGATTGAGAAGTACTTCAGATGATTTAGCAGGCAGATAGGAGTCTTAACTCTTTTAACCATGAGTCACCCTTGTTGTTATAAAGTGTTGTTGAGTTGGTTCTGATCCATAGTGTTTCCTGTATAGGGTTTCCAATGAGCAGTTGGTGAACTTGAACAACCGACCTTGTGGTTTGCAGTGCAGTGCTTATCCTATAGCACCACACCAGGAGTCCACTAGGATTCAAGTATTTGTAATGAGTTTTAGAACAGGGAGAAGACACAGAGGATGATGGAAACTCAAGTCCAGGGAGAAGACAGACCTGGCCAAGAGGGTTACAGAGCTGAGAGCCTAACACAAATCTTTAGAATCTAACTACCTACTTATTGTACCGTTCTAGTGCCAGACTCCTTACATATATAGTCACTGGTTCTATCTAATAACACTTCAAGAAAGGTGCATGGTCTGCATTTCAAAAGAGGAAACTGAGTTCAGAAAGTACAAATTATTTGTCCTCCCATGACCTCTCCATTAAAATAAGGACTTCACCTTGCAAAAAGAGCCTTCATGGCATTGTAGGATAAGCACTGGACTGCTAACCACAAGGTTAGCTGTTCAAACCCATTAACGTCATAGGAGAAAGATGAGTCTGTCTGCTCCCGTGAGATTTCAGTCTCAGAAACCCTAGATAGGGTTGCTATGAGTCAGAATCAACTTGATGACAGCAGATTGGGTTTTGGTTTGGGGTTTCACCTAGCAAAGCTGGGATTGGAGCCCTGGCCTATCTGCTTATGAAAATGGACTTGTCCTCATTACACCATGGTGCTAATGGTCATTGCAGATTTTTGAAGAACAAATTGCTACTGAGTGACAAGTTTGAGGTTGAGCCCTGATATCACAGTGGTTAAATGTCTACTGATCCAAAGATTGGCAGTTGGAATTCACCAGCCACTTTGCTAGAGAAAGATGTGACAGTTTACCTCTATAAAGATTTATAGCCTTGGAAACCCTATGGGAAAGTTCTACTTTGTCCTTAGGGGATCACTATAGTCAGAATCCACCCAGTGGCAGTGGGCTTGGTTTTTTTGGTGAATGAATTTGCGACAAAAATATACCTGAAATACCTAGACCAGTAAGTGCCATCTCAGACTTTACTGTGCATTCAAATCACCTGAGAACTGACAGAGTAGGTCTGGGCAATGTCTGGATTCAGCAGATTGTGGGATTTTTCAGATAAAGCAAATGCCCTAATTCTGGGACCACACCTTGAGTAAAAGGGATTCTGAAGTCAGAACAATCTCGTCTTCCAGTTGTCAAGCAGTTATGTATGTTTGTTAGGGTTGGGGAAGGCGGATCTCATTGAATAAGTGGAGGGGCACAATTTCTTTTAGCTATTACTTACTGAACGTCACAGTAGGTTGAACATTTTATGAGATGAGTGCTAGGGGCTTCACAGATATGCTCACATTTTTAATCCACCCTAACTCTTAGTGCCCACATTTTAGAGATAGGAAACAGACCCAGAGAGTTTAGGTGACTTCTCCAAAATAATGTCTGATTCGAAAGCTCGTGCTCTTAACCACAAATGCTAGACTTCCTCCCTAATGAAAGATACAATCTCCTTTACACCACATCAAGTCTGAATTGTACTTTCAAGACGGAAAGAAGGAGTCTTTGAACAGACATTGACGAACTGCTGGAGACATCACAAACCCAACACCAAGGAACCCTAAGTATATCTCCTAGACCAGTGGTTGGTCGCCTTGCCAGAGCAGTATGCAAAGGATTCCTTCACACCAGACAGAAATAAACATGAGTAACCAAAACCAACCTCACTGTCATCACAAGTAAATTCACACTCATAGTCACCCTGCAAAGGATTTCCAAAGTTGTAAATCTTAGTGAGATTAGAAAGCCTCATCCTTCTTTCTTGGAAGGCTGATAGGTTTGAACTTCCACTGTGCACATAGCAATCCAGTGCTTATCCTGCTGGCTACACCAGGACTCCTAAGCATGAATAGCTTAAATGAAATATTTCAAATAACTTGTATGTCCAACAATAGAGGAATGATCAAGTAAACTGTAGTGCACTAGAATATGGCATTAAGTATAACAATTTCATGGAGCCCTTGATGGGCCCAAACAGTTAAGCACTCGGATAATCACCCCAAGGTTGGCAGTTCAAAGCCACCCAGAAACATCTTGGAGGAAAAGCCTGATAATCTACCTTAGAAAAGTCACAGAATCAACATGACAGGAATTGGTTTGGTCTGGTTTTATTGTTGTCGATTTATACCGATCTCAGCTGCACTGTTTTCAAGTGCAGCATGACCAGATTTTTGTTAGAATAAAAAGTCCCTGTGTGTGTACATATGAGTGCACAGAGGGAAAGGATTGGAATAAGTGTTAGGAAATATTAATATCAGTAACCTTTGGATATATCATTATTCTTTTTAAAAACATTTTTTTATACTTACTGTGGTTGTTATTATGTGTCAATTCAGTTAAGATATGGTGCCCAGTTGTTTAATCAAACACTACTCTAGCTGTTATGAAGTAGTAGTAGTTGTTGTTGTTGTTAAGTGCCATTGAGTCGGTACCAACTCAGAGCAACCTTATGCAAAGCAGAAGGAAACACTGCCCAATCCTAAGCCAACCTCACTATTGTTGCCACGCTTCAGTCCATCGATGTTGCCACTTGGCCTTGTTGGGGGTCTTCCTCTTTTTCTCTGGCCCTCCACCCTACCAAATATGATATCCTTTCCAAGCAACTG
>NW_006408566.1:19608582-19619346 GCF_000296735.1 Chrysochloris asiatica
CCACAGGCTTTTCTT
Organism: Chrysochloris asiatica; assembly: GCF_000296735.1. Classification (NCBI taxonomy): domain Eukaryota; kingdom Metazoa; phylum Chordata; class Mammalia; order Afrosoricida; family Chrysochloridae; genus Chrysochloris; species Chrysochloris asiatica. Next base: position 19,608,598 of record NW_006408566.1, read on the forward strand.
CCATGGGCTTTACTCCATTCGAGTCATTACGGTCATCTCCACTTTGAGGAGGCAGCTCTTCCCCAGTTGCATTTGAGTGCCTTCTAACCTGAGCGGCTCATTTTCTGGCACTATATCTGACAGTGTTTCTCTGCTCTTTATAAGGTTTTCAGTGACTAAATATTCAGAAGTAGTTTGTCACTCCTTCTTCCTAGTCTGTCTTCATCTGGAAGCTCATCTGAAACCTGTCCACCATGGATGACCCTACTGGTATTTTAAATACCTGTGGCATAGCTTTCAGAATAACAGCGACTGACAAACCACCATAGTACGACAAACTGACAGACGAGTGGTGGAAGTAGTTGCATTGATTAAATCAGTCCGCCTTAAGTAAAGTAGATTACCTTCTAACATGATGGTGGGCCTTTAGTTGAAGGTCTTGTAAGCAAAAATGTAGTTTCCCTAAGGTATGTTCTGCCTCCAGACAACAACTAGACATTTTGCCAGAACTCCTTCAATCTTCACATCACCTGACTATGGATTTGGGGGTATAAGTTTGCAGGAATCTCCATCCTGCTGCCTGACCTACAGATTTGGGGCTTATTGGCCCCCTGCAATCATGTGAGTCAATTCCTTAAAGTCAGTCTGTTTGGTGTGTGTGTGTGTATATATAAGAGGGCTTTAAAAGATTCAATTATATTTTCATTCCATTTGTCCACAAATTTTTTGAAGCGCCTTTGTATATCCAAACAGGTATTTGTCGTCCATGATATGTTCTGTGAAATAGGACAGTTATGTGATTTGAATGTTGTACAAACTCCTGTGTCCACAGGATGGACTGGCCCTGGGGCTGCTGTGCAGCCAAGGCCCGGACAACTCCCAGTGCAGACAGGCACCTGAAATGCCTGCCAGACATGTCCCACCCATCTATTGCTGCTCTCTCTGCTAAGCCAGCTGCAGGGAGAACCCATTTGCCAGTGAGAACCTGCCTAGGGAGGAGACAGCATGAGCCAAGCAGGCCAAGGGCACCTGAGTCAGTTTACATTGCCCAGGGCACATATTTTCCTTCAGGGTCCTATGGAACCAAACAGGGAAAAACTGCAGGGACTAGACTCTCCAAATTGACAGGGAACAGGATCAGGAGTCTGGACCTGGGCTACCATCAGTGCAGACTAGGTGACTTCTGGGGGCATGCAACAGCCAGCAGATGTGGGACTCCAACCTCAAGATGAGGGTCTGTCCTCCTGGCCTTCAGATACCTGAGTGCACTGGTCCATGGATGTATATACAATCGGATGTTACCTACAAGGGTGTTAAGTGAGACATATTTTTATGTATATCTCTATATATGTTGTTTTTAAGCGCCTATGAGTTGGTTCTGACTCATAGCCACCCTTTATAGAGTTTCTGAGGTATGAGTGGTGGACTTGAACCACTGACCTTGTAAATAGCAGTGCAGTGCTTACCTTACAGCATCACACTAGGACTCCGTGTGTGTCGGTGGTTCAGACCACCAGCTGTTCCTCAGAAACCCTACAAGGTTTGCTATGAATTGGAACCAAGTTGAAGGCACTTAACAACAACTATATATTCATATATATGTGTGTGTGTTTTATGTATATATGTGTGTGTGCATGTTTTATATATGTGTGTGCATGTATTTACAAAAAGGCTTCAAAAAGCCTGTGAAAAAAATTCCAATCTCTTTTAATTCCATTTTTCCACAAGCTTTTTGAAGCCCTATCATATATCCATGTATGTCCATATATCACATGCAAGTAAAATTTTGCTGAAAATAACTCAAAAACAGTTGCAACAGTACATTGACAGGAAATTGTTAGAGGTTCAAATCAGATTCAGATGAGGACTTGGAACAAGGGATATCATTGTTGACATCAGATGGATCTTGGCTGAAAGCAAAGAATACCAGAAAGATGCTTACCTGTGTTTTATTGACTGTGCAACAGATTTTTACTGTGTGGATCATGACAAGCTGTTGACAACATTGCAGAGAATGAGTATTCTGGAACACTTAATTGTACTCACGAGTAATTTGTACATAGACCAAAAGGTGGTCATACAAACAGAACAAGGGGACACTGAATAGTTTAAAACCAGGAAAAGTGTGCACAAGGGTTGTATTCTTTCACTATACTTAATCAATCTGTTTTCTAAACAAATAATCCAAAATGCTTGAATATATGAAGAACATGGCATCAGGATTGGAGGAAGACTCATTAACAATCTGTGATATGCAGATGATATAACCTTGATTTCAGATAGTGAAGAGGACTTAACACACTTTCTGATTAAGATCAAAGCCTTTGGTATGGGTTGCACCTCAGTGTAAACAAAACAAAAATCCTCACCACTAGAGCTCTGGTAGCGTAGTGGTTACGAATCGGGCTGCGAACCTTAAGGCCAGCAGTTCGAAACTACCAGCCTCTTCGCGGGAGAAAGATGAGGCTTTCTGCTCCCATAAAGATTTACAGCCTCGGAAACCCTGTATAGGGTCGCTATGGGTCGGAACCGACTCGACGGCACTTAACAACAACAACAACAGACCAGTAAATAACATCATGATAAATGGAAAGAAGATTGAAGTTGTGAAAGACTTCATTTTGCTCAACATTCACGGAAGGAGCAGTCAAGAAATCAAACGATGTATATTGCATTAGGCAAAGCTGCTGCACAAGACCTCTGTAAAGTGTTCAAGAGCAAAGATGTCAGCTTGAGAAATAAGGTGTGCCTGATCCGAGCCATGGTAGTTTCAATAACCTCTTATGCATGTGAAAGTTGGAGAATGAGTAAGGAAGACTATAGAGAATTGATACATGTGAGTTATGATGTTGGAGGAGAATATTAAAAGTACCATGGACTGCCGGGACAAACAAATCTATGTTGGAAGTACAGCCAGAGTGCTCCTTAGCCAGGATGGCAGGACTTCATCTCTCACACTTCGGACATGTTATCAGGAGGGACGAATTCCTGTAGAAGGACATCATGTTTGGTACAGTGAAGGGACAGCTAAAAAGAAGAAGGCCCCCAATGAGATGCATTGACACAGTGGCAGCAGCAATAGGCTCAAGCTTAATGATTGTGAGAATTGTACAGGACCAGGCAGTGTTTTGTTCTGTTGTGTATAAGGTCGCTATAAGTCGGAAACAACTCAATGGTGCCTGATAGCAACAATAACATTTATCTCCAAATTCATTACCATTGAGTGAGTGCGGATTCATAGTGACCCTGTACAGGCTTTCTGGGCTTGAAAATTTTCACAGGATCAGAAAGACTTCTCTTTCTCCTGAATATATATATATGTTATGTGCTGTGGAGTCGGTTCCGACTCATAGCAACCCTGTACAGGGTTTCTAAGGCTGTAAATTTTTATGGGAGCAGAAAGCCTCATCTTTCTCCTGCGGAACCGCTGGTAGTTTCAACCTGCTGACCTTGCGGTTCGCAGCCCGATTCATAACCACTACACTACCAGAGCTCCTTGAAAAAATATAAATACATATATATATATATTTATAGTGGTGGTGGTTGTGTGCCATTGAGTTGATTCCAACTCATAGCAATCCTGTATAGAACTTCGGAGGCTGTAAATCTTTATGGGAGCAGAAAGCCTCATCTCTCTACCTCAGAGTAGCTGAGATTTGAACTGTTGACCTTGAGGTTAGCAGCCTACCTCATAATCCACTATACCATACACCACCAGAGCTCCTTTATATATATTTATGTTGTTGTTATTAAATGCCATCGAGTTGGTTCCTACTCATAGCAACCCTGGATAGGGTTTCTGAGGCTGTAAATTTTTGTAGGATCAGAAAGCTTCGTCTTTCTCCATAGAGCAGCTGGTGTGCTCAAATCACAAATCTTATGTTTAGCAGTCCAGTGCTTATCCTATAGAGCCACTATACAGCATATATCTAGACCTAAATATACATATATGATGGAGTCCTAGTGTGGTGCTATAGGATAAGCACTGGACTGCTAACTGAAAGGTTAGTGGTTCAGACTCATCATTCGATTCCTGAATACCCTATACAGGGTCACTATGAGTTGAACTAACTTGACAGCACTTAACAACATATATATGATATCTCACTGGTTTTGTTTCGCTAGATAACCCTAATTAAAATATATATTTCTTATATCTCATTTTCTGCAAGTATGTATTATTTGTATAATTATATTAAAGAAATGAAAAAATAAACTTGCTTAAGAGAAGTCATAAAAAAGGAACTACAAAAATGGACATGCACTATAAGATATTAAAATAAATCATAAAGCTATGAATATTATAATGGTTTGAAATTAGGGAATGTTAGATTGACAAATTAAGGGAAGATATTAGAAAATAAAGTGACTCACTAAGATCTGAGAACATAGATCATTTACTTTTACCCTTCAAGTGGGAAAGACTTTCTAAAAATGACACAAAGTTATAGATGGCAAAAAATAGCACCTATGCAGTCAATATACCATTTCCAAATATATGACAGATTGTTGTTATTGTTATCAATTATTATGAGTCAGTCATGACCCCATATACAACAGAACAAAACACTGCCAGATCTTGCACCAGCCTCACAATTGCCCGATGTTTGAGCCCCTGGTTGTAGCCAGTGTGTCAACCCATCTCGTTGAGAGTCTACCTTGTTTTTGCTGACCCTCTCTTTTGCCATATGACAGGTAAACAGTACTGTTTTGTTGTTGTTGTTGTTGTTAGTTGCCTTCTAGTCAGTACTGACTCATAGTGACCCTAGGTACAACAGAATGAAACACTGCCTGATCCTGGGCCAACCTCACTATCATTGCCACACTTGAGCCCATTGATGCTGCCATTTGGCCAATCCACCTCGTTGGGGGGGTCTTCTTATTTTTCTCTGACCCTCCACTTTACCAACCATGATATCCTTCTCCAGCGTCTGGTCCCTACTGATAATATGTCCGAAGTATGAGAGACGAAGTTTGACCATCCTGGCCTCCAAGGAACACTCTGGATTCACTTCTTCCAATACAGATCTGTTGGTTCTTTTGGCAGCCCATGGCACTTTCAATATTCTCCTCCAACACCGTAACTTAAAAGCATCAATTCTTCTACAGTGTTCCTTATTCACTGTCCAGCTTTCTCATGTTTTGTTGTTAAGGAACTTCAAGTCAGCTCCAACTCATAGCGACTTGAAATACGACAGATTGAAATATTGCCCTGCACCATCCTCACAATTCCATTCGTCACATCTGACCACTAAAGATTTCATCAGTTGCTAGGTGGGACAAGAATAGGAAATTAATGCCAGAATCCTATTGTGCACAACCCATGATTTGTTGAATATAATTAAACTTAATCTAACTGCATAGTAAGCCCTGAGCAGGGAGGAAATGAGTGCCATTAACATAGAAAAGGGCACTACCAAGGGCTTGCATCTCAGCTGGCTGTGTATCCCTGGACAACCTCCTTTAGTCTTCCTTTCCTTATCTATACAATTGATTCAATAAATCCTACTTAGTTTCTCCAGCGTTTGAAAAACAAAATAGATGGCACCCATAGTTCATGCTCAATAAATGGTAATCATGAACTTGATGGTCCACAACAACAGCAACTATGTCCCTAGAATTGTTATTACAACCCCTGTGAGGGAAAGAGCAAGTCTACCTCCCTTACAGAACTGACCATAGATCCGATCTTCAGAGGTTACTGAGTTGGGGAGAGGGCACCACAACATTGAGGTGACATGGGGGAAGCATGGTTTTGCAAATTCAGAGCACTGCATCAGCACTGACTCGCACTTTGGGACTCCCAACAGCCTTCTGTTTCCTCATTTAGAGAGAACATTGGTGATGTGGACTCTAGGGATGAAATGAAATGAGATGGTGTTTGGGGAAAACATTCTCTGTAAAGTTGTCTACTCCACCTCTGCCTTCCCCAGCTCACTGATCCCAGTCCCTAGCACAGTCTTCTCAGACAAGTTCACCTCATCTGCCTCCTTGGTCTCTCCAGTTAAACTTCCTGGGACATGTTCTCAGACCTGGAACCTTCTAGATTAATCTGAACACTGCTTAAGGCATGGCACCAAGAACAAGCTGAATGAGTGATTATCAGAAGTTCTAGGGCACCACTCAACTACCCTCATTGTCCAACACACACACAATGTAGCCCTGTTGCCTATGCCTTAACACCAACCAGGTCCAGAACTTGATATGCCAGGTCCTAATAATAGCTTCCATTTATGGAGTCTTTATGCCAAGGAACCCTGGTGGCACTGTGTGAAAAGCACTGGATGGCTAGCTGAAAGGTCAGCAGTTCAAACCCACCAGTTGGTCCATAGGAGAAAGATGATGCTGTCCGATCCCATAAAGATATACAGTCTCAGAAAACCTATATACAGTCACTCTGAGTCGGAAAGGACTCGTTGGCAGTGAGCTTGTTTGTTTGGTTGGTTGGTTGGTTTGGGTTTTCTATGTGCTTAGCCTTGTGCTTAGTATCATGCCTGCATTGTTTCAATCAATCCTCACATCAAACCTATGAGATCGTCCCTTTTACAGATGGGCAAACTGAGCTTATAGAAGCCATGTAAAATTTGAGTAACTTATGGTGTTATCAAAGAATATTGAAAGTATCATGGACTGCCAGAAGACCAAACAGGTCTGTCTTGGAAGGAGTAGTCAGAATGCTCCTTAGAGGTGAGGATGGCAAGATTTTGCCTCTCTTTCTTTGGACCAGTTCCTGAGAAGGACATCATGTTTGGTAAAGTGGAGGGTCAATGAAAAAGACAAAAACTCTGAACAAGATGTATTGACACAGTGGCAACAACAATGGACTAAGACATAACAATTGTGAAGATGGCAAAGACCAGACAGTGTTTTGTTCTATTGTGCACAGGGTTACCATGGTTCAGAATTGACTCGATAACACCTAACAATGACAACAACGACATGGACCATAAATGATGGAGTGACTATAAGCTTGGTCACTATGCTGTCTCTCTAGGAACTAATTTGCAGATAGGCCTCATCCACCTTCACACAGTTGTTGTTGTTGTCAGTTGCCATCAAGTCGGAACCGACTCATAGCGACCCCAAGCACAGTAGAACGAAACAATGTCCGATCCTGGGCCAACCTCACTACCGCTGCCACACTTGACGCCATCAATGATGCCATCTGGCCGATCCATCTCGTTGGGGGTCTTCCTCTGTTTCTCTGAGCCTCCATCTTACCCAGCATGACATCTTTCTCCAGTGACTGTTCCCTCCTGACAACATGTCCAAAGTATGAGAGACGTAGTTTAGCCATCTTGGCCTCCAAGGAGCACTCTGGCTGCACTTTTTCCAAAACAGATCAATTGGTTCTTTTGGCAGTCCATGGCACTTTTTGTATTCTCCTCCAACACCACAAATCAGTTCTTCTACGATCTTCCTTATTCACTGTCCAACTTTCGCATCCATATGAGGTTATTGAAAATACCATGGCTTGGGTCAGGCACACCTTAGTCCTCAAGGTGACATCTTTGCTCTTCAACACTTTTAAAAGTTCCTGTGCAGCAGATTTGCCTAATGCAATACGTCGTCTGATCTCTTGACTGCTGCTTCCACAAATGTTGATAGTTAGCATGTAGAAAAAGTGGGATTTTTGTTAAATACAAAAATTACTCTCCCCATGATACAACCTACATTGCCCAATCCAATGTTCTTCCCTGAGTTCAGCCAGTGTTCTTCCCTGAGCCCAGAGTCTACCGTGGTTCCCATGTGATTAACTCTTCTTTGTTCCTTTCCCTGGGTACTAGATTCCAGGTTCTGTCCCTGCTGATGAGACACCTAGTTGGTTCCAGAGAATACATGTAAGACTTCCCATTCCAGACACATGTACCCCTCTCCTTGATTGTAATGTTGAATATTCTAAGATGTCCTCCTTCAACCTAAGATGACTGAGAGGCTGGCCCTACATCCTGCCTTCTCCCAGTTTTCTCCAGTTGTTCATTCAGGCTTCCTAAACACCCATCATGTCTTATAGTCAAGCCTGGCCCACGACAGATATGAATCATTCGTTTTTATTGTAAGTTTTTTTTCAATTGTACTCTTTTCCATTGCTCTGGCAAACCCATCCTCTGCACAATAATGCCACAGAAATATTCAGGGAGCAGGAGTTAGAGATGAAGTATTGTAAATAGCATGAGGACAAAATAAAAAGCCACAAAAATGTTCTAGGGTTGCTATATCCGGGCCTATTTGTGGATAAAGGCTCCTATTCAAGCTGAGGGATCTATCAGAGGAAAAGCAGACTAAGAAATAGAATATTTAAACACTTCAAATCATTTCCTCGGGAAAGCTTTATGCATCTTGATGGAGCAGCGAGTCATCTTCCTGTGTGCAGCATCCAAAGTTCATTTCCGGTGAATAATGCGAGGGGCATTTGGGTCTGGAAGCAACCACTGTGCACGTGGGGAAGCCCACGGCTCTGCAGCTTCCTCTTGAGAAAGCAGAAGTGTTGCCTCCAGGCCACAAAGCTCCCAGCTCTTCTCTAGGCCACAGAATAACCAAGTTTCTAAGGAGCATATGCTGCCGGCATCTGCCAGCTCTCTATCCAGTGCATCCATACCGTCTGTGACTCACAGCACACTCATACCAGAAGCCTTTTCCTGGCGTCTCTATGCAGGCTCTGGTGGCCAAAATTCATGCCAGCCCTGGAAATGAGGTACTAGGGAGCTGGCAGGCAGCAATAGTGCCTTGGAGAGCCATAGGGACCCAGTGTTAGCTAGGGCTGCTTCATCCTTCAAGTGTCAATTCCCATGTCATTGTCCCCTGGAAGAGCTCCCAGATCCTCTGGTTGGACTAAGTGCTTTTTTCTGAACTCTCTCAGTATGCTGAGCTCACTTGCATTTTATCACATTCAGTTTATATTGCATTGATCTGTTTTCTATGAATTCCTATAATAATAATTCTACAAACTTTTTGGAGCCCCCCCCCCCCATACATACTTGCAAGCGGTTAACACACTTGGCTGCTAACTGAAAAGATGGAGGTTCACATTCACCCAGATGCACCTCAGAAGAAAAGCCTGGTGATATACTTCTGAAAACCAGCCAGTGAAAATCTTATGGAACACAACGTTCTGATCCATATCCAATCAGGGGGATGGCACAGGATGGGGTAACATTGTGTTTTGGTGCACGTGGAGTCTTCTTGAGTTGGAGACTGTCTCAATGGCAGCAATATATACATCTGGTGGAAAATACAAACTCATTGACAAGTTGTTTTTAAGTGCCATCCAGTTGGTTTAGACTCATAGCGACCTTGTATAGGGTTTTCAAAGAGCAACTGGTGAGTTTGAACTGCCAAACTCATGATTCAAAAAGACCTTGTGGTCTAGTGCTTATCCTATAGTGCCATACCAGGACTCCACATTAACATACAGCTGGCAATTTAATATCTAAGTCAATAATGGTATTTTAAAAGAAATTTATAAAGAAAATGAACTGAACAATTCAAGGAGGACAATGAGAGACTTGATGTATTAGAAATTTCCATTCTAGACCCTGGGTGGCACAAACAGTTTGTGTATAACTACTAACCAAAAGGTCGATGGTTCAAATCTACCCATCAGAGCTGTGGAAGAAAAGCCTGCCAAGTTACTGCCATAAGACTACAGCCATTGAAAAGCCTATCTGAGGTTCATAGGGTAGCCTCTAATTTAGATTTAATCTTCAAATTACATACCCCCCTCAAAAAAAACTGCAAGGGAGGTGTTGAAGGTTTGTCACTTGTCCTTTACACATGAAGACACTGAGTTTCTGAGGGGTTAAATTCTCACATTTCACATCAGTACTTGGTGACCCCCCCAGCACAGTGACTTTTAAGTAGCTGAGAGCATGAACTATGGAGCCTTACAGATTTGAACCCACATCCGTCAGACTCCTCAGTCCACACACTCAGCTACTTAAAATCCACTGTACTCTGGATAAACTTTAATTGGAAGCCACCTGTTTACAATGCCCTGGCTTAGAGCCAAAGATTCTTGATGAGTACTGAATGAAAGAAAAAGAAGGGAAGAGGAAGTCTAAGCTTTGTTGATTTTGAACTGGGTGACCTTGAGCAAGTTACTAATAACTTCCCTTTGCCTCCATCTTTTTTTTTTTTCTATGTGTAAAATAGGGATATTAATACTTCCCTTTGGGGATAGGTCTAATGGTTATACTATAGTAGTTAAAGATACAGGCCCCTAGGTTTGAATCCAGAGTCTACCACTTACCAGTCAGTTTCTTAACTGCTCAGGTCAGTTTATTTATCTTTTAAAATGGGAGATAGCTGTTTCTATTTTGGAAGGGTGATGTGAAGTTTAAATGAGATAAGTTATAGCATGTATTTAGCTTAGGGTATAGTACAGTAAATATCATGGTGCAAACTGCTAACATGCTCAGCTGCAAGTGGAAATGTTAGCAGTTCAATTCCAACCTGAGGTGCTTCCCAAGTAAGGCCTGGTAAGCTTCTTCCAAAAACATCAATTATTAAAACCATATGTGTCTTCTGTAAGACACATGGGGTCACCACGAGTCAGCATCTACTCAGGGGCAACCCATTTTAAAAAATATTTTAACAACTCCTAACAGGCCTCCAAGGAGCACCCTGGCTGCACTTCTTCCAACAAAGATCTGTTGGTTCTTATGACAGCCCATGCATGGTACTTTCAATATTCTCCTCCAACACCATAACTCAAAGGCATCAATTCTTCTACGATCTTCCTTATTCACTGTCCAGCTTTCGCATCCATAT
>NW_006408566.1:19621776-19660570 GCF_000296735.1 Chrysochloris asiatica
AAGATATCAATGTTTTTGTGTTCCATTTCATTTTTGACCATATCTAATTTTCCTAGATTCATACTTCATACATTCCATGTTCCAATTATTAATGGATGTTTACAGCTGTGTCTCTTCATGTTGAGTTGTGTCCCATCAGCAAATGAAGGTCCCACGGGCTTTACACCATTCACGTCATCACGGTCAACTCTACTTTGAGGAGGCAGCTCTTCCCCAGTCACATTTGGAGTACCTTCCATCCTAAGGGGCTCATTTTCTGGCACTATATCTGACAGTGTTTCTCTACTATTCATAAGGTTTTTAGTAACTAAATATTCAGAAGTAGTTTGTTACTCCTTCTTCCTAGTCTGTCTTCATCTGGAAGCTAATCTGAAACCTGTCCACCATGGGTGACCCTGCTGGTATTTAAAATCCTTGTGAAATAGCTTCCAGAAAATCAACAATTCACAAGCCACAATGGCATGACAAACTGACAGACAAGTGGTGGCCATACTTCATCTCTCATACTTCACACATATTGTCAGGAGGGACCAGTCACTGGAGAAGAATATCATGTTTGATAAGGTGGAGGGTCAGAGAAAAAGAGGATGACCCCCAATGAGATGGATTTGCCAAGTGGCAGCATCAATGGACTGAAGCATGGCAACAATTGTGAGGTTGGCCCAGGATCGGGCAGTGTTTCATTATGTTGTGCATAGGGTCGCTGTGAGTCAGAACCGACTCCATGACACCTAACAACAACAACAACAACAAGCAATGACTGACTCTTATTCATAAAGATAATTTTCATCTATTGGGCATGTGTACTGCTTGCTAGGCTTCAGATTGGACATGTCTCCAACATTCTCTCTAATCCTCACAACAACCTTACATGAAAAGCATTATAAAAATATATAGTAATAGATCACTGCACTATAAATTATATGTAATAAAATAGGGGTGATCCCAGCATGCTAAGAAACTTAGAGAAAAGGCACTTAGTGTTCAACTGAAGGGTTTGAGAGCTCTTCCAAGGGGCCATGACATATGAGTTGAGACTTGAAGGATGAGTAAAAGTTATCCAGGGCAATCAAGACAAGAAGACCAGTATGGGCAGAGGGAACAGAATGAGCACAGAAAAACATGGCCGACCATGCACCTACAGGACATACCTGATATTAGGCAAACCTACAACGTGAAATTTCTGGCAGGAATGGTGGGAAATGAAACCAGATGGTTATCAGAGATGGTCTTATAGGTCTTCTAGAAAATCCTTAGAGATGGTTTGCTAGGGTGCTGTAACAAAGTACCACAAGGTGGGTGGCTTGTAAGAACAGAAATCTATTGTGTGACAGTTCTGGAGGCTCCAAACTCAAATCAACATGTCAGCTAGGTCATGCTTCCTCCAAAGTCTCCAGGGAAAGATGCTTTCTTGTCTCTTCCAGCTCCTAGTCGGCCCAGGTCGTCCTTGGTTCATAGATGCATTTGCAGAGGGCTGTTCTTCCTCTATTTTGTCTCTCTGTGTCTCTTCTCTTTTATAAAGACCCCATTCAGGTTGAATTAGAATTCACTGGTGTGACACTGTAGGATATGCACTGGACTGCTAACCATCGGGTTAGGTTGTTCAAACCCACTCTTCAAACACCAGGGCCACAATGAGTTGGAACTAACTCGACAGCACCCAACAACCAACAACTACCCTATTATGACTTCATGTCATGCTCACATATACCAGGGGTTAGGATTTCCACATAGCTTTTTGAGAGACCTCATTCAATCCATAACAACTTGAGAGGCCTGGAATGCCAGGCAGAGGTCTGGTCTTTGGCAATGGGGAGCCTAATAGGGCTTTAGGCAGGGATATGATGATCAGGTTTGCATATTATATAGGCCTACTTGGCTTCATTGTCTATGATGGACAGGAGGGACTCATATGAGTAGCAAGGAGAGGCATAAGAAAGATGTTGATGAAGAGGGTTTATTGTTGTTAAGTGCTGTCGAGTCGATGCCAACCCATAGCAACCCTGTATAGGGTTTCCAAGGAGCAGCTGGTGAGCTTGAACCACAGACCTTGCAGTTCAAACGGCTTTGCAGTCTGGCGCATTAACCCACAACGCCACACCAGGACTGCAGGAGAGGGCTGGTGAGGTCTAAAAGAAGGCTGTGGTCATGGAACACCCCTGTAAAATCAACAAAAGTAAACAGATGAAACCAAATCCTATGAGTCAATCATTGATCTTTCCTGAGATTTCCTTGAGAAGATGGTAAGTGAGTTATCACCTTTCTCCATCTCAAAAAAGTCATCTTCTAGCTCTTTCATTCATTTATTCCTCATTCAGTAAACATGTATTGGCTGTTCAGTCCATGCCAGGTATTGCAAACAGAGGAATAAATATAACACAATCCTTGCCATTAACGTATGAGCATGTATTCATAGTCTGGTGGGGGGAAAAGACGTCCAAAAATAGTCACGCTACAGTGAGGCTGAGGAATGCCACAAGGAAAAAAGCTACAGCAGGAACACAAAAATCATAACAACTCACTCTCCCAGGGGTCACCAGGGGACAATTATAGAGGAGACTACTGAGTCGGGCTGTGAAAAATTTGCAACAGTCTTTCCTGCACCGTCTACCCCTGCTTCAATGGGTTGGGAATGGACAGGGCTTTTCCCTCTCTGAGTACTTGAAGGGAGATCGTGGATGGATATGTAATGTGCGGAATTGGGACTGTTCAGACTGATTTAGATCTTACTCTTTCCCCAACCAAGACCTCTGTGTGGTCACCAGGCCTCTCTGGACTCCAGTTATGCATCCATAATATAGTGGACTTACTGATCAGTAAAGGAGTTCTAGTAGCGTAGTGGTTACGAGTCGGGCTGCCAACCTCAAGGTCCCCAGTTCGAAATTACCAGCAGTTCCGCAGGAGAAAGATGAGACATTCTGCTCCCATAATGATTTACAGCCTCAGAAACCCTGTACAGGGTCACTATGAGTCGGAACTGACTCCAAAGTACTTAACAACAACATTGATCAGTAAGTCTCCTTCCAGAGCCCAGGTAGTGCTGTAGGAGAAGCACTGGACTGCTACCCACCAGATTGGCAAAAACCCACCAATCTCTCCTCAGGAGAAAGAAGAGACTTTCTGCTCCCATAAAGATTTACAGCCTCAGAAACTCTAGACAGGTTTGCTATGCGTCAAACCAACTCAACAGCATCTAACAACAAAACGACGACTCCTTCCAGTCCGGCATTATATTGTAAAAACCTAATTTTTGTTTTAAATCCTCTTAGCTCAGATAGTCCTTACAGCTCTGAGGTTAGACTTAAGATCTTATCATTATATAAGAGATTGCCCACTTAGCACCTGGCAGTTGGGCACAATTGCTGTATTTCTCTCCTGTCCTCTCCTATATAAGTCTCCTCCAATGAGGTTAATATACAGACATGCCTCCTTTTATTGTGCTTTGCGTTATTGCACTTGACAATTTTGTGTTTTTTACAAGTTGAAGACTTGTAGCAACTCTGAGTTGAGCAAGTCTATTGGCGCCATTTTTCCAACAGCGTGTTATTCACTTCATGTCTCTGCGTCACATTTTGTGCTATTCACTTCATGTCTCTGCGTTATATTTCAAGTTTTTTCAAAATACTATTAGACATTCAATAGCCTGCAATATAGTGTAAACAGCTTTATATACACTAGGAAACCAAAAAATTAGTGTGACTAACTTTATTGTGATATTTGCTTTATTGCAATGGTCTGGAACTGAACCTACAATACCTGTACAAGACTATTTGGTCTCCCTACTGCTATATCTGTGAGAGCCTTCTCTCGTCTTTAAAGACTGGAAATTCCATGAAGACAGTGCGTGTCTGCTTATTCCATTGTAGCCCCAGCTCCTAGCCCAGCATATGGCAAAGACTAATGCTAATATCAACAAAAAGAACAGCATTTAGTGTTTGAGGACTAAGATGCACATGACCCAAGCCATGGTATTTTCAATAACCTCATATGCTTGTAAAAGTTAGACAGTGAATAAGAAAGACTGGAGAAGAATTGATGCATTGGAGTGATGGTGTTGGAGGAGAATATTAAAAGTACCATGGACTGCCAAAGAACAAAGCAATCTTGTTGGAAGAAGTACAGCCAGAATGCTCCTTAGAAACCAGGATGGCTAGACTTTGTCTCTCATACTTCGGACATATTATCAGAAGAGACCTGACCCTGGAGAAGAATATGTTTGGTAAAGTAGAGTGTTTGGTAAAAAGGAAGACCTACAGTGAGACAGATTGGCACAGTGGCCGCAGCAATGGCTTAAACATAGCAACAATTGTGAGGTTGGTGCAGGACTGGGCAGTGTTTCTTTCTGTTTTATATATGAATCAGTACCAACTCAATGGCACCTAACAACAACAACAAATACTGAAGAGCAAGTTTCAGTCTCTTCTGACGTCCACTTGGTCTTTTCTTTCTTTCCTGTCTTTTTAATGATCCTTTGCTTTCTTCAGTTATGATGTTCTTGGTGTCATTTCACAACTTGTTTGTCTTTTTGGTCACTGGTTTTCAATGTGCCAAATCTTTTCTTGAGATGGCCTCTAAATTCAGGTGGGATATACTCAAGGTGGAATTTTGATTCTCATGGACTGTTTTGATTTTCCTCATATTCTCATCAGTAGCATATGAGAAATTGATGGTCTGTTCCATAGTCAGCTATTGACCTTGTTTGGGTTGATTATATTGAACTTCTCTATCATTTCTTCACACGTATGTAGTCAATTTGCTTCATGTGAGTTTCATTTGGTAGGGTACAAATGTGTAGTCACCATTTAAGTTGTTGAAAAATGGTATTTTCAGTGAATAGTTCATTGGTCTGCAAAAACTCGGTCATGTGATCTCCAGCATCATTTCTATCACCAAGGCCATATTTCCAACTCTTGATCCTTCCTCTTTATTTCCAACTTCCACCTTCCAATCAACAGTAATTATCAATGCAGTTTGATCAGTTTCAGACTGAAAAAGTTGGTAGAATTTTTCAATTTCATCACCATTGGTTTTAGTGATTCAAGTGCAAATTTGAATAATAATGGTATTAACTGGTCTTCCTTCGAGGCATATGGACATTATCCTATCACAGACAACATTGTACTTCAAGGTGGATCCTGAAATGTTCTTTTTGATGATGAATGCAACACAAAACCTCTTTAATTTGTTGTTCCCAGCACAGTAAACCTGATTCAAAATGTCTAATACCAGGCCATTTCACCTCAATGATACCTAAGGTACAGATCTTTATGTGTCCCATTTCATTTTTTACAACTTTCAATTTTTCTAGATATGTGCTTTGTACATTCCACATTCCAATTACTAATGGATATTTGTAGCTGTTTCTTTTCACTTTGAGTTTTGCCCCATCAGCAAATGATGGTCATGAAAATTTACTCCATTCATGTCATTAAACTTTACTTTAAGGAGACAACTCTTCCCAGTCATATTCTGAGTGCCTTCCAACCTGAGAGGCTCATTTTCTGCCACTATATCAAACAGTATTTCATTGCTATTAATAAGATTTTCAGTGGCTAACCATCCAGAAGTGGTGTGTCTTTCCTTCTTCCTAGTCTGTCTTAATCTGAAAGCTGTCCTCCATGGTGACCCTGCTGCTATTTAATATACCAGTGGTATAACTTCCAGTGTGACAATAACACACAAGCCACAACAGTACAGCAAACTGACAGACCAGTGGGGGGCTTTCTGGTTGTTGTTGTTGTTGTTGTTGTTGTTGTTGCTAAGTGCTGTCAAGTTAGTTCCAACTCATAGCAACCCTTCAGAGGATTTCCTAGGATTGACTGGTGGGTTTGAACCACCAACCTTGCTTTAGCAGTTCAGTGCTTATCCTGCAGTGCCACACCAGTACTCATTTGTGGAGTGGGGTACCTCCAAGTACTTAATCTGGGGAGCTGGGTTTGCTGTGCACCTTTTGGCTGATGTTTATATCAGAATGGAGTGCCCATTGAGCATTTATTGGCAGTCCTGAAAGAGCTTTGTAGCGTTGCCTCAGCAGAGCAGAAGAAAGGCCATGGACCTGAGAGCCAGAAAGAGTCCTGCCTGCAGTCATGGCTGGGAAGAGGCTGTCCTGATCCAAGAACTGTACCTTGATCATTCCTAAACCTAAAGTGTAACCTGTTAACTTCCCCCAATCAACCTCATAATACTGAGTATGGTCTGAGTTCTGTGTGGCATTGCAATAAATGACTGAGCCCATCTGAGAAGTTGAGAGAGCTGTGGGAGGGATGGTTGGTATCCAAATGGAATAAAGAAGGTTGGAGGGTGGAAGCCTATCTGACCTCTACCTCATAGGATTCAGTCCTGAGTGCTTCTTCCCCCTTGTGAAGTCAAAGAAGGTCAGACATCATCCCTACAGCTTTTAATACAGGTGGTATCATTATTATTCCTGCTTTACAGATGAGGAAAACAGGTTAAAACATCTGCTCAAAGTTACCTAGTCATCAAGTGGTGATGTTGGGATTTGAACCAGTTCCTCTCTGATATTCAAGCAAGCCATAAATCAGAGCTTGCATCCTTAACATCAAGTGACATTGACAATGTCAAATAAACACGTGAATAAATGTAAATATAATGTAGAAGTTTAAAACCTGGACTTAGGAGTCAGACAGTTCTGGGTAGGAACCTCAGCCTTATCATATACTAACTGTGGTCTTAAGTCCAAGTGTCTATCACTACAGGCTATTGAAGCAATTTTCCTTTTCACCAGCTTTTGTTAGCCTCCTCAGCCTGCCTCTTCTCAATAAAAAACACTTCTACAAACGTTCATGAAAGCCTACTGTTGCCAAGCATGCTGCTAGGTACTGAGGAGAGATGTAGAGGCAGGTAGGAGCTCCAACACCTCAGGAGATGTGGATGCTGAAACAGCTGTTCAACAGGCACAAATGGGGCTCATAAGTACCTCTAAGTACTACAGCCTCACCCTGCCAGGTACTATGGGAACACAGAGGAAGGGTGATTCATGCTCCAGGCTCCATCGTCAAGTGGTGAACACTTTTTGAAGTTATGTTTCTTAAGGTGTTTAGATAGAAACACTTTCCAGATTTTATATCTTTAAACGGTCCCTTGAAACTTTTTTTTACTTCATGGGATTGTTGGGGGACTTAATCATAAAATTTAGAGCTGGGGAAGGATTTCAAGACCATTCTAATTCAGCCCTTCATTTTATAGGCAGAAAACTGAATCCCAGAGAGCTGAAGGTCATACGCAAAATGGGACGGAACCTAGTTCTGGACCCCAGTTTTTGGACTTCTAGCAAATATGAGATACCCACATCTTCCCCCTGGTTTAATCCTAATACCTCCTTCATACTTTACAATCCTACTCAACTGAGTAGTCATGCAGGACAGGGACTCAGAATAAATATAAAATTTCTCAGCGGGACACTTGAAGTTAAAGAAATCCATGATACTTAGGACTCATTTACAGAAATCTCCCCAGTGAGGACTTAGAAACTCAACTAGTATGAAAATATGCTGCAGGAAAATCTCTTTTATAAACTGTACTATGAAAAACTTTCATATATGGAAAAAGTTTTGATCTAAGATTTAGGAAGCCCAGATTCTAGGTCTGCTTTGCCAGTAGGGCTCCTTGAGATCTTAGACTGGTCACTCCCTTCTTGGAGGTTAATCCATTCTCTGTTGAACCCAATGATAATAAATGCAAGAGCAGGGACTTTATCCACTACGATCTTTCTAGAATCTAGGGCCATAAATGGCACACAGTAGGCACTCAATGCATACTTGTTAAAGATGTGAAAGATTTTCAAAGTCACCAGCACTCAGTGAATCAGAATTTAGAAAATCACTCCCAAAATCTAAAGTTGGCCTCTGTTCATGTGTTTCCCCTCCCTTGCATTAGAAAGATGGGCACCTCCCCACCTCTCTGTCTCTTAGCAACCACGTGGAAGAGTGAACTGTTCTGAAGCAGTTCTCACGTTATATGGCCTGGCAGCTGTGAAGTATTCTGCGTACTCTAATATTATCATTTCGCTTCACTCCCCCTCTGCTGTCACTCCTCGGGCCTCCTTCTCAAAACCACCCACTCAACGCCTCTCCTCACTTGTTGCTGAAAACACACCCCAATTCTGCCTACCTGCACCGAGCTTGCTTGCGCAATTGTTCACGACTAGAAGCTGGACACCCTCAACTAATATATTCTATCAGGAGCACGAAGGTGCGGGAGGTAGGGGTCAGTACTTCCCAATGCTTGTAAATTCTGTATCTGAAAACTGGAAACATCCCCTAGTCTTCCAAGCATCGCTTCATTTTATAATGGATTAAGCAAAATTTTAAAACAATTTTTTTTTTTTTTTTAAATAATGAAGTGTGTCACATAAGGAGACCTGATGGTACTGTAGGGTAAGGATTGGGTTGCTAACCACGAAGTCAGCAGTTCAAAACCACCAGTCTCTCTACGAGTGAAGATAAGGCTGTTTGTTCCCGTAAAGATTTCGTGTTGAAAACTCGATATAGGGCACTATGAGATGGAATCATGTTTATTTTATGTGTCACATAAAGAGCCCTGGTGGCCCAATGATTAAGCACTCAACTGCTAACCAAATGGCTGGTGGTTGGAACCCACTGTCACCTCAAGAGAAAAATATATGACCATCTGTTTCCATAAAGATTACAGCCTCGGAAGCCCGAGAGGGCAGTTCTCTCTGTCCTAGAGGGTCACTGTGACTTGGAATTGACTCACAAGCAATGGATTCTGTGTCAGAGGCTCCATCCCAATATTGCCTCTCAGTAATCCCATTGATGTTACTAGTTGCCATCCAGTTGATTCCGACTCACGGTGACCCTGTGTGTGTCAAGTTGAGCTGTACTTCGTGGTGTTTTCAAGGATGTTATCTTTCAGAAACAGATCATCAGGCCTTATTTCCAAGGTGTCCCTGGGTGGGGTTTGAACCGTCAATCTTTAGTGAATAGTCCAGCATTTAACCATTTGCACCACCCAGCCTTTCAACAACCCTGTGACCACCTCATGTTACAGATGAGACACCTGAGGTTATCTAACGTTAATACACTTTCAAAGGTCACACAGCAAGTAAATGCTGCAACCAATACTGAACCTGGGACTTCTGATTTCAAAGTCCTAGCTTTTAAAATTTTAGAATCTGGAAAGTGTTCTAAAAGGCTCACTAAGAAAAGAAGCTTGTGAAAAAGCAAAAAAAAAATGGCAGTTGCTGACCATCCAGTTCTTCCTCCACCCACTTGATCTCTACTCCTAAAACGGAAATAACTTGCTTGCTGTTCATTCTGATACATAGAGCTGACACCAACCATTGAGGAGATGTTTAGCAATTATTAAGTCTAAGGAAGTTCAATCTGGAATAGATCTTGCAGCTCATCCAATCTAGCTCTGATATTAGATGATAAACAGAGGTGCAGAGAGCTTAAGAAGGCGACCCAAGGTTATCTAATCAGTAGGTAGCATCACACTGTCTGGTGTCCAATGTGTCATACATTGTCTGTAAAAGAGGTCAACAGTACCTGCTTATAAGGCTGTCACAATGTGAATAGTGCCTGCCACATGGCAGGTCCACAAATGGTAGATGATCCAGACTCTGAACCTCTGTCTCTTTGTCTGTAAATGGGGCTGATGATGACGCTCAAAGTCCTTGGCTCATGCAAATGGTTAACATGCTTGGCTGCTGACTAAAAGTCTACCCAGAAGTGCCTTGAAAGAAAGATCTGACAAAATACTTCTGAAACTTCAGCCATTGAAAATTCAGTGAGGCACAGTTCCACTCTGATGTACAAGGGGTGGTCATGAATTAGCATGAACTTGATGGTCACTGTTTTTTTTTTTTTTTTTTAATTGAGTGAAAGCTTACATGGGAGAACATCAGTTTTACACTCATCCTATGGTATTTTGTTTCATTGCAATGATTACAATTCCCTCTGTACATCATCATTCAGCAGTATGTGTTTCTATTCCCTCTGGGTTTTTTTTTTGGTTTTTTTTTTTTTGGTTTGGAGGTGTTTTTTTTTTGATGTACACAAAAACACTCAGGAATATATAATCGCTTAAACAACCAAAGGAAACATTCTGCAAGCCTGCCTCTTGGTCACCAGCATACAGCCTTTCTCTTTCCATGACTCTGGGGTCCTCAGCTGCTCTATCTCTCCACGTCTTCATCTCTGCCTACATCTCTGTTGTCACTGCTTGTCTGGATAGGGTCCCACATTCTGCTCATGCTCTTCTTCCTTGATGGTCCTAGGGTCCTCTGTTCCTGGAATGTAATATGAACTACTCCCCCCTTTTTGTTACAAAACTTCTACCTTTACAGTTGTGACAATCACAATTCATCATGGTAACAATTACTCACTGTTGAATCATAAGAATCTTATCCCCATCTCCTTTCACCCAAACTGTGTAGACAAGATGAAAACTGCTCTTCCCCCACACACTCTGAAACAAAACTCCCTCTTGAAAACTTGTAAGCCAGTCACTTTGTGCCTTCATGACCTCCCCCACCCCTTAGGTAGCCAGTGTCTAAGTTGCCCTTCCCTATCAACTCTGTGTACAGAGGGGATAGGATTGATCCTTGATGTAAAGACTCCTTTCCGCTCAGTTGGTATTTTGAGCTACTACATCCATAAGTATAGGTCAAGTTAATCAAATTGTAGCAATTTACACTTGTTTTCTTTATCAAATTTTATTTTCCTCTAGTCAAGTTCTGATAGTCAAGCCAACAAATCTAGGTTAAGTGGGTACTATCTGCAAGTTTGAGCATTCTTGTGCGTCTCCCCTCACTTCATAACAGCTGGATGCTTCACTCTCAGCTCTAGCCCTCCATGGCTAAGTCCCTGTCCATGGGCTTAGGAGTTCCCAGGTCTCACCACACTTCATTCAGATCAACCATCCCTTCCTCTTCTCTCTCTCATCTCCAGGTCGATTGGAATCTATGGAACATGGTCAAACTCAGTCCATTTTTTTCATTGCTGCCTTTCCCCTACTTCCACTCACCAGTAGACCAATGTGGTCACCAACACACTCACATGCCTGTTCATGTGTTCCCTTTGAATTTCAGTCTTGGAAGGGGGCTTGTCCTAGAGGGACTTGATTGCTTGCCTTGATGGCTTCCTGGAGAACAACTTGCTTATTCTTGTAGTAGTCAATCAGACTGCCATTTTTGTTTTTGATTTTTCCTGCTGATCTTTCTTTCAAGAAATATCTTCTTTTCCTCTAGCTGCTCTAGGCTGGTCTGCTGGTCTGTCCTTTCCACAACTTGATTTTTTTAAATGACCCTTAGCATGTTGATTTTGTAAGACAATCAAATAAGCTCTTAGATGTGACTTGGTAGCATTTGCTTCACAAACACTAGCTATAATCCTCTGGGGCCATCTGGAATGGAATGTCATGGTTTTTTTTGTTTATGACTTCCCAGGTGGACACCATCAAAGTGAGAAACACATATCCTCCCCTGGTCTCTTATAATTAAGAATGATTATAAGAATGAAACAGGAGAAAAGGAAATCACAAAGGGATATATATAGAGATTTTTTTTTTTAAACGAATATCTACATCTACAAGGGGACTTCAAAAAAGTCATGAAAAAATGAATTAAAATGTAATCCCATTTTTCTACAAACTTTTTGACACCCCCTGTATGTTTTATATTATAATTCCTTCTTGGCATTATTTGTACTTCACACAAGCAAAGATCCTCCCTTATTATGAGGATGACTATTAATTGAAAGACGTAGAGGGATGGTCTCTGATTGGACTAGGCTTGATGAGAAGTCAGATGCTGCTAGTTATTGGGCTCATTGCTGGGGAGGGAATTACATGCCTATATGTGATGAGGTAGGAGAATTGTGGATTTCCCCCATCATGTAGGTGGCCTGTGTTGCTCATCAGGTATTGAAGGCCAATAGGAGGCAAGTCCCTTAGTGGTTCACCAAAGATCTCTGCTGGGAGACTCTTTCTCCTCCCACTTATACTTCAGACCCTCTTTAAATGATCAAAACGCCCCCTGCCTTCATGCGCTTTCTCACCCTTCTCCCAGATATTCAACTTCCTTCAAGGCAGCACCTAACTTCTCATCAGGCCTAGTCCAACCAGACACAACTGAAACTTCAAGGTAGTCAGTAGGTGAGGAAATAGTGAGAGGTTGTGTCGACAAACATACAACTTTAGTTGTAAAGGAGCCCTGGTAACACAATGGTTAAGCACCCAGCTGATGAATGATTCAAACCCACCTGGTAGCTCCGAGGGAGAAAGACCTGGTCATTTCCTATAAAGATGACAGCCTAAGAAACCCTTTAGGGCACTTCTACTCCATCATGTGAGTAAAAACTGACTCAACAGTACTTAACAATATAAACATGTTCAAGTGTCTCCTATTACATTTAAGAAAGGAAAAAAAAAGTTTGGCTATGAAAAGATGAAGGGAGAAAAAGAGGCAACTAGGGAGGGAGTGGGGATTGAAGCTGATTTTCTGGAGATGGTGGTATGTGTCCTAAGGTAGAATAGACTAAAACCAGTTTAAATTATTTTGGAGAGGAGCAAGTTGAGAGGGAAAGATTGAAACGCTACCCACCCCCTGACATTGAGTCCAACTCATAGTAACCCTATGTGAGGCTTCAATGACTGTAAATCTTTATAGGTGCAGACAGCCTCATCTTTCTCCCACAGAGGGGCTGGTGGACTTGAACTGCCTACCTTAGGGTTAGCAAATCAAAATTTAATCCACTGTGCCACCAGGACTCCTCTGAAGGGATAGGGGAGGAGTCAATAGCACAAGATCCTTAAGGAGGATGGAGGAGAGGGGTCCAGGGTGCTGTCTCCAGGAGGGGGGTGCTGTCTTCTGCAATGATAGGAGAAAAGGAGGGTGTCGTCATTTGCTGTAATAGAAGTATTACAAGTGGGTGGCTTGAATGAACAGAAATGGATTTGCTCAGAGTTTAGGAGGCTAGAAGTCTGAATTCAAGGCTCCAAACCTAGGGGACAGCTCTCTCTGTCTGCTGTGAGGAAGAAACTTGTCTCAGTTTCCGTAGCCCGTGTGTTCCTTGATGATCCTCGCATGTGCTTCTGTCCTCCCCAGTGACTGCTTACTTATCTCTGTGTCTGTGCTGTCCTTGTGTCACTCAGAACTGATGACGTTTTCCCAGATTTACTAGATACATTGAAACTGGAGGAACCCTTGCATTGATTGCCTAGAAACAACCTGTAAGCCTTAACTGAAACGATCCCATAAAGTCATCTTTAAATTGAACAACAATTTACCTCATTTAATTTTTTTTTTAAATGTTCACTTTGAGCACAGTGTTCTTTTAAACAATAATCTAAATAAGATCAAATGGACAACCATAAACTCTACAACACAGTTAAGAAATTTGAGGGGCCGTTAATGATGGTGGCACAATGGGAAGTGTTGAATCATTGTCAATGTACTATGCATGTAGAAATTGTTGAATGGATATATGCTTTGTTGTGCATATTTTTATCACAAATAAAACAACTAAGAAAATAAGAAAAGGAAAGGCCAGTGTTTCAGCAAGCATTATATAGGTATATAGAGGGAACAACAATAGTGAGGTACACAAAGCATAGAAGGGTCAACCATTTGAATTCAAAATGGTGCCATTGACCCAAGGACGAAGTTCAGAAGAGTGGGGAAAGAAGGAAGAATGGAAACAAGAACCACAGAGAGGAAGTGGGATCAGTGATGTTACATGGAGAGCACTGTAATCATGGAGATGAAAAGAATTGTATGAGTTCTTGATTTAAAACTGATGCTCTTCACTCAATTCACAATAAAAGCTCTTGATTTTTTTTTTAGGAAAAAATTATTAGGTATTGGGCATACCCTCTACTCATATAACCTCAGTAACATAACAAAGAGCCCTATCCCCAAGCAAGATTGCATCCACAGATATACCAAACCTGGAGTCCTGACATGGTGCTATAGAATAAGCATTGAACTGTTAACCACAAGGTCGGTGGTTCAAATCCACCAGTCACTCCTTGGAAACCCTACACAGGGTCACTATGAGTCAAAATAGACTCAACAGCACTAAACAACTACAACAACCAAACTCACTTCCATTGGGTCAATTCCAACTCATAGTGATGCTATAGGACACAGTAGAAGTACCCCTCCAGGTTTCCAAGACTGTGTAAATCTTTATGGCAGCAGACATATAGAGCAACTAGTGGGTTTGAACCACTGACCTTGCAGCTAGCAACCCAACATTTAACACACTGTACCACCACAGCTCTTCATCTATAGGTATAGGAGTTAGGATTCCAACACATACTTTGAATCAACTCAATCCATACCATAACAGAGGGTAAACAATGAGCAAAGGTGATCTCATGGTTTGTCCAGACATTCTCAAGCAGAGCAGGTTTCCGAGTGTGTCCTGGCCTTTCTTCCCTCTTTGTACAGCTATGACATCAATATCAGTTAATGTCTCCAGGGCTCCATTTACCTGAATCGCTTCCTCACAATAACCCTCCAAGGTAAACATTTTTAACCCCGATTTACAGATATACAAACCAAAGCTCAGAGTCCATATAAGATTGTCCACGGTTATATAGCTCGTATTGTTAACAACAAGAGTGCTGTTGAGATTAATATGATCCTCCTCTGGTATGGTGCTGTAGGATATGCATTGGACCACAAGTCAGTTTGAACCACAAGGTCAGTGGTTCAAACTCACCAGCCATTCCTGAAAACCCTATACATGGTGGCTATGAGTCAGAACCAACTCGAAGGCACTTAACAACAACAACAACACTGTGCTAGGCCCCAATCTTTGTGCTTTATAGTTGTCAACTTACGTAACCACATGAAGTAAGTATTATAGCCATCCTGATTCTGCAAATGAAGAAAGGTACAGGAAGGTGAGATGCTTGCCCAAGGTCAAATCACTTAAAAATGGAGCTAGAGCTTGTATCCCAACAATCTGGCACCCAGGTCAGTGTTCTTAACTAATGGACTTTGTCATCTCTGGTTGTGAAAGAGGAAGCAATGGAAGTGAAATCCAAATCTTCATTTATCTGAGTTCAAATGTCATACTTTGTTCATTATACCAAGGGATGAGGCTGGATAAAGGTGTATCTGCCTTTAAAGTTGAGTGTGGTGCTTCCATGGTAGGATTCTCACCTTCCATGTGAGAGACTTGGCTTTGTTCTGAGTCAATGTGCCTCATACCCAGCCTCCACCCCATCTGTAGGGAGGTTTGCATGTTGCTAAGGTGCTGAACACATTTCAGTAGATTTTCTAGACTAAGACAGACTAGGAAGAAAAGCTTAGTCAGAGACTTTGCAGAATCAGCCAATGAAAAGTCTGCAGATCCCATTGACCTCATCCATGATCGTGGTGATGGTCTGTGTTTGGGGTCCTTATAAGTAGAGGGTGAGCTCAACAACAGCCAACAGCAACAATTCTTTAGGAAGTCTGATGCTTGGAACTGATATATAAGCAGGCGCATACACTGCTTGTGAGTGACCACTTCCTGTCATGGGGTATGTACATGGTGGGGTATGTTGGGGAGGAGCTGAAGGAAGGTTTCACAGGGGAGCTGTCACTCTGAGGAAAAGACTGATGAACACAGAAAATGACGGTGTGTGACGCAGGCTGAGGGAACAGCATGTGCCAAGTCAGGAGACATGAAAACAGGGCATGTTCCAGGGAATTGGTAGTAGCTTCGTAGTGCTGTAGCAGGGGTCAACTCTGAGGGGCAGGAGATGAAGTTGGAGAAGGCAGGGGTCTTACCTTACCATGGGTGCTGCCCACCACATGTAGGATTGGAATCTAATCCCTGGGAAGATGTTCTGTTATTTCCAATTTACAGATTTTTTTAAAATGGAGGCTCAGAAGGCTGCTAACCACAAGATCAGCAATTTAAACCCACCAGTCACTCTGAGGAAGCAAAATAAGGCTATCTGCTCCCATAAAAATTTACAGCCTCAGAAACCTTCTATAGGGACACTAGGAATCAGGGTTTGATTTTTTTGGTGGGTCAATGCATAGCTAAGTGTCATGAGGGAGTTGTTGTTGTTGTTAAGTGCCGTCGAGTCGGTTCCGACCCATAGCGACCCTGTACAGGGTTTCCGAGGGTGTAAATCCTTACGGGAGTAGAAAGCCTCATCTTTCTCCCGCGGAGTGGCTGGTAGTTTCGAACAGCTGACCTTAAGGTTCGCAGCCCGATTCGTAACCACTACGCTACCAGAGCTCCTTGAGGGAGTAGTGGGTTATATTTTGGGAGAAAGATGAGTCTGTCTACTTCTGTAGAGATTTACAGTCTTGGAAACCCAACAGAGCAAGTTCTACTCTACCCTATAGAGTCTAAATAGACTGTATGGTAGTGAGTTTGGGTTTTTTTTTTATTGTTGTTGTTGTTTTAATTTACAACTGGTGCAAAGCAGCATCAGTATTTGAACCCAGGCTTGTCTGATTCCAAAACCTACATTCTTTCACTACCCCAGAATGACTGCCTTAGGTTTTACCCATAACACTATCACATCCAATTATGTAACAAAAAGAGAGAGAGAGAGAGAGTTTTGTGGCAATGTCATTCCAGGAACTAAGATTTGTTCCCTTTACAAATGAGGAGTGGATGTGTTTTCCCTGCTCAATAGACAGGCCTGCTTCCTACCAGAATGAATAATGAGGTTGTAGCTCTCTGCATTCAACCATAGGAAGATGTATAATTGTATTTTTTCCATGATGGCAGAACCAGCTGTGGCATTAATAAAAATGATTGCTTTTCAATTCTTTCAGCAGCGTAAATAAAACTCCCTTGTGATTAACAACAAATTGGTCTCCTACAGTGTTGTCAAATCTGAAGGGATAGGATGAGGAGCAGGGAGGTCAGGGGAAAGATGGGAGTGAGAACTTGACTACTGAATCTACTCCAGCAATGTTTTCTCCAAGTCTGTGTTTCAAAGGTGCTTTAGAGTACTAGAGATCTTTTTTAACTACTTTCAGAAAATTATCCTAACTGGCGATGGAACACTCCAGTATCGTGGCATGGGGACAAAACACAACAGGTAGCTCACTTGTTAATAACTGTAGTTCCTAAGATTCAGTGGTGTCACTAGTGGGGGTATGAGGTTACTGATCACACTGGGTGACAGTGTTAGATGGGGTCACACCAAAATTACTGTCTAGAAAATTTTGTGTGATGTTTTAGCTGAAATTTAGTATTTTTTAGAAAAATACCCCTGTAGTTAGTCATAACAACAAAAACATTTTTGTAAGCCTAGCTTTCATAGATCAACCTACTTACTAGGATAATCTCACGGTCAGCAGTTCGAAACTACCAGGTGTTCTGTAAGAGAAAGATGAAGCTTTCTGCTCCTGTAAAAATTTACAGCCTCAGAAACCCTATGCAGGGTTGCTATGAGTTGGAACCGACTCCACGGCCCATAACAACAGCAACAAAACTACCCCAAAAACTCTATTCTACTTTACTTTTTGAACCGTCAAATGAGTTCCAGGAGTCCTGGTGTGGTGCTGTAGGATCAGCACTGGGTTGCTAACCACAAAGTTGGTAGTTCAAACCCACCAGTCGATCCTTGGAAATCCTATACATGGTCGCCGTGAGTCAGAATTGGCTTGAAGGCACTCAACTACAGCGCACTCCAAGAAGTCTTGGTATGATGCTGTAGAATCCGTACTGGACTGCTAAGTGCAAGGGGAGGTTAAAAGCCACCAACCACTCCTCTAAAACCCTATACAGGATCTTGTTCTGAGTCAGAACCAATTCAATGGCACTTAACAATAACAACAACAAAGAGCTCCAGTCAGAGCTGTTATTTTTAAGCAGTTATAATGACACTTCAGATCACGTGATGTCATCTACATGCACTACAAACTCGCTTTGCTGTTTTCATTGTTGTTGTGAAGTGCCATCAAGTCAGTTCCGACCCATTGCAACCCTGTATAGGGTTTCCAAGGAGCAGCTGGTGAGCTTAAACCGCTGCCCTTGCAATTCAAACGGCTTTGCAGTCTGGCGCATTAACCCACAGCGCCACCTCACTGCCAGTGTTTTTATAGTCATTGAGTTTGTAAAACTTTCTGGTGTTTCCGTTACAGTATTGTGGTGATTCGTATTTGTGAGCCAACATCAATAGCATTTTTGAGAATCAAATTAAAGGAAAAGAGGGAGAAAACAATTTTTTAATGGTTCTGCTCAGATACTAATAATATAATTCAGTATAGAAAGACTTTATATCTAAGAGATACTACACTTAAGCAATTTACAACTACGTTTATAACATTTTTCTATGAGTTAAATTTATTCCTTAGATTTCTGTAATGTCTGGTATGGGTGGGGATTACACCACATTATCATTCTTAGTGATGCCACAACTAAGACTTTCAAATTGTGGAGCCACACTCTTTCCTCATTCATGTAGTCATTCTACAAATAATAAGTTCCTTTGTGACCCTGTGTCTCAAGTCAGTTCCAACTCATCACAGCATTATGGGTAGTAGAATACATGTTACCTGGTCCTGGACCATTTTCATAATCATTGGTATATTGGAGTCCACTGTTCTGGCTCAGTCGCCAACCCATCTCATTGAGAGTTTTCTTCCTTTTTGCTGACCAACCACAACCTTCTGTTCTAGTGATTGATCTTTTCCTGATAATATATCCAAAGTAAGTGAGCGCTTGTTATTGTTGTTGTTGCTATGTGCTATCGAATCAATTCCAACCCATAGTGACCCTGTATAAGGTTTCCAAGGGGTGACTGGTAAGCTTGAACCACCAATCTTGAGGTTCAAACCAACTTCACAGTCCAGCACATTAACACACAGTGCCACACCAGGACTCAGGTACCATCAGACGTATTTTCAACTCATAGCAGCAGTCCATGTGATGGAGTAGAACTGCCCCATAGAGTATTCTTCTCTGTAATCTTTACTGAAGCAGATCACCAGAGATTTCTGCTCAGTTGTTCAGTGGGTTGGAACCACCAATTTATGGCTAGCAGTTGGGACTAAGGCTCCTAGTGAATACTTGCCATGTGCCATTGAGAAGATTCTCACTCAAAGTGACCCTATATAACATAGTAAAACTGCCCTAGGGTTTCCCAGATTGTGATCCTTACAAGAGTAGATCTCCAGGTCTTTTGTTTCACAGAGCTGCAAGTGGGTTCGAACAGCTGGCCTTTCAGTTAGCAACCAAGTGCTTACCCATTGTGCCACCAGGACTTACTACTGATTTATTTTTGAGGCCCTGGGTAATTAAATAATTAAGGGATCAACTATTAACTAAAAGTTGGCTGTTGGAATTCACCCAGAAGTACCTCAGAAGAAAGGCCTGACAAGCTGCTTCTGCAAGGCCACAGCCATGGACCTATCAATGCTCTTGGAAGCTACAGTCAATAAATCCAAAGATGTGTTACTACATTAAGCAAATCTTCTGCAAAAGATCTCTTTAAAGTGTTAAAGAGCAAAGATATCAGTTTGAGGATTAAGATGTGCCTGACCCAAGCCATGTATTTTCAGTGACCTCATGCACTGCCAAACATGGGGTTATCATGAATCAACAGTGACACAGGTACAACTGGTTAGTCATTTATGAGGGGGCTTTGACAAGTCCATGGAAAAATCCCATTATCTTTCAATTAGATGTTTCCACGAACTTTTTGAAGTCCGCTTAAATATCCTCATTAACCAAATAACCAAATACTTACTGAATGTTCGTTATTAGCCATGTACAAAGCTGGGTTCTGGTAAAGAAGACCCCGTCTCTGCCCTCAAGGAGCTAACAGTCTGATGGAGAAATAGACATGTAAACAGTTTGTTGTGTACATTAGACGTACGTAGTAGAAATCAAAGTAATGAACTTTTATAGGTTTTTTTTTCCTATTCTATGGAAAATAGAATGAAAAAGATTTCAGTAGATAAAGAATGGCTGTTGATGAAGACAAAACAGTTTTAAACTAAAGAATAATAATTCAAAACCAATGAAAACGCTGTAAGAAATGAAGATGATGTAGCTTTGAAATGGTAACAGGAAAATTTGATTCTGTTTATAAATTATAGGTGGGTCAAACAGGGTCCCAATAGGAAATAAATGGGATGACCAAATAAGGATAATTCAGGGGAAATTTATTTGTGGCAGTAGTGTTTGGGGATGTGGATGGGATATAGGGGAGTCATTGAGAATGCGCAGCAATGTAAGACTAGCAGTGGTTGGTTGTTCTAAAGGAATAAGGGAAGGAGCTGGCTCCAGGAACCCGGAAGAAAAGAACTGTGTTGAGAAGATGCCCTTGAAAGGACTAAGAACGGCCAGCTGAGGAAGCAACTGAACCAAGGTACAGGGAAAGAGCGAGGGAAACAAACAGCTAAGGACTGCTAGCTGAGGAAGCAACTGAACCAAGATACAGGGAGTACGAGGGAAACAAACAGCTGCTGCTCTGGAGTTTCCCCTCCTGTAGGAGATGGCACCTGTCCTGAGTCTTGGCAGATGAATGGAATTTTGTTAGATGAAAAAAGGGTTTCAAAAAAAAAAAGTTGAGGGCATTAAAAATAGAGCAAAAGCAAGAAGGTAAGATTCTGAGGGACTTTATATGTCATAGGTAGATGTTTGACTTGTATACCATGTGATTAGATTAGTACTTAGAAAAGATCCCTTTGGATTCAGCATGGAGTATGGATTGGAGTCGTGGTGTGGCGCTGCAGGATAATGTACTGGACTGCAAGGTTGGTTTGAACTGCAAGGTTGGTGGTTCAAATTCACCAGCTTCTCCTTGCAAACACTGTACAGGATCACTGAGTTGGAAACAACTCGATGGCACTAAACAACAACAAAAACAATAGATTGGAGCGGGGTAGACATGTTAGAGAAGGAGAGAAAAGCTGATTCAGTAAACAAAAGTTAAAGAAGGGGAGCCTGGTCCAGGACTGTGATGTGCAGATGGAGAGAAGAGGTTGGCTTTAAGATAAATGTAAGAAGTAGAAATGATGGTTGATTGTATGGAAGAGGGTTATACAGGAGAGGAAAGGCTGATTTTTAGGATTCTGGCTAGAGTGTGAGTAAATGGTACCAGTTGATAGGATTAGAAACAAAAAAGGCAGGATAGGTTTGGGGGCAGAAAAGAGAGGGCTTTGGCTTAAGGCATATTGGGTTGGACATGCCTGCAAGACAGATGGAGAAGGCCTATGGTTCTTGAATGCAGGAGATGCAAGCAGAGCTGGGATAAGAAAGCAGTCTAGGTTCCAATGAGCATGGTGGTGATAAGGCCACAGTTATGTACAGGAGGAATCAGGATGAGCATGGACAAGCAGGAAGGAAAGGATCCTGCCTACTAGGTGCCATCCCTGCCCCATCTCCAGGATGGAAATGAGAGTGCCTTCTTCACCAAATTGTTGTGAACATTAAAAGAGGAAATGTGTGTCAACATTTCTGACACACAACAAGCTTTTTGTCATCTAGACAATTCTGACTCCTATACACTCTATAGTGCACAATAGAACTGTGCCCATAGGTTTCCAAGGCTGAAATATTTATGGACACTGTCTGCTACATCTTTCTTCCAAGGAGCTGCTGTTGAAATTGAACCACAGACTTTTCAGTTAGCTTCCAAACGCTTAACGATTGAGTCACCAGGGCTCTTTGCTTGGTTCACAACAGGTACAGAAAAATACAGAAACAAAGGAAAAGTACAAATGCTGAAAAATTGTATTTTATATTTTGTTCAGCAATCAAAAGAACAGTTACTTTACATATAATGAAGGAGCCCTTGTTAGCTTAGTGGGTAAATAGTTGGACTGCTAACTTCTAGGTCAGCGGTTCAAACCCACCAGTCACTCTGAGTTAGAAATATGAGGCGGATTGCTCCTGTAAAGCTTTGCAGTCTTGGAAACCATAGGGAACAGTTCTAATCTGTGCTTTATAGTTGCTATGAGTCTGAATCAACACAATTACAGTGGTTTTACGTGTTTTCGTGAACAACGTGATACTATCTTGGTGTTTCTGTATTTCTGTGCCTATCTGCCTCTCCTTGCTATTTGTATTATAAGGGGTGAAATCTGAATCCCAAAGTTGTTCATATTTCACATTCCCCTAAGAACTCATACCTAACACATAATGTTTGGTGGTGGTGATGGGTATGTACCGTGGAGTCAGTTCCGACTCAAAGCAACCCTGCATAGGGCTTCCGAGGCTATAAATCTTTACAGAAAGCCTCATCTTCCTCCTGTGTAACCTCTGGTAGTTTTGAACTGCTGACCTTGATATTAGCAGCCCGATTCATAACCACTACGCTACCAGAGCTCCTTAGCATTTAATGGATAGTCCTAAATATATAAATATAATGGGTTAATTGTCTGGCAGTAGAAAGAAGAAAGAATTCCAAGCTATATATTGTTCCAATTTCCCCAGCATCTAAACCTGACAAACCAGTCACTCTCGAGGGTCCTGCCCTGTCCCCCATTGGAGAAATGTGATTTATATCCTTTCTCCCTTGGAGAGTGGTGATTCAAAGATTAACGAAGTCAGATACTTGGGTAAGAAATGGCCCATATTGTTGTCTTGTTTTAATTAGTTTTTAAATTATCATATATTGTTCAAATGGCAACTGACTCATCAAAAGTGGGTGTTTGGAAGTGATAAATGGAAAGTCTGAGGGTTTTCTCATTAATTAATTTGGCTGTGAAAGTAAGCACTGGCCCACATCCCCAGGGAAATAAAAACAGACCTAAAGTTAACCAAGAAGCCAGGCTGTGAGGAATAGTATAAATTCCACCCTGGGACATAGACTTACACTTTTGGCATCCAAGTAACTGTTTATATATGTAATATAAGGAACCATGATGGCCCACAGGTTAAAGTGTTCAGCTGCTAACCAGAAGTCAGCAGTTTGACCCCACCAGGCTCTCTTTGAGAAAAAGATGTGGCTGTCTGCTTCTGTAAAGATTACAGTCTTGGAAACCTTATGGGGCAATTCTACCCTGTCCTGTGAGATCGCTGGAGTCTTGGTGTGACGCTGTGGTTAATGCGCTAGACTACAAAGTCGGTTTGAACTGCAAGGTTGGTGGTTCAAGCTCACCAGTCGCTACTTGGAAACCCTCTAAAGGGTTGCTATGGGTCAGAACCGACTCGATGGCACTTAACAACAACAATATAAGATCGCTATGAGTTGGAACACACATAACAGTATCAGGTTTTTTTTTTTAATATGTAATATATAATGTCTATAGTTTCCATATTTTTTATAATAAGTATATCCTTCTACGGTCTTCCTTATTTACTGTCCAGCTTTCACATGCATATGAGGTTATTGAAAACACCATGGCTTGGAAGCCAGGATGGTCAAACTTTGTCTCTCAGACTTAGGACATATTGTCAGGAGGGACCAGTCGTTGGAGAAGGATATCATGTTTGGTAAGGTGGAGGGTCAGAGAAAAAAAGGAAGACCCCCAGTGAGATGGATTGGCCAAGTGGCAGCATTGATGGAGTCAAGTGTGGCAACAGTAGTGAGGTTGGCCCAGGATTGGGCAGTGTTTCGTTCTGCTGTGCATAAGGTCACTATGGGTCAGTACCGACTCCATGGCACTTAACAACAACAACAAGTACATCCTATTTAATGATAAAATCATAGTTTTATAAAATATTATTAAAATGAAAAATCTTCATCATACATATACAGCAAAATACAATACACACTAAGATGAATATAACGTAGAAAAATCTATGGAGGTAGCAGTAGTTTAGTGGTAGGATTCGGCCCTTCCTGGCAAGAGTTCAGTTGCCAGTCAGTGCTCCACACAAGCACAGTCACCAGCTGATGGCAGTGGAGCTTTGTGGGCTGCTATGATATTAACCAGGTTTCAGTGAAGCGTCCAGGCTAAGACTACAAAGAAAGGCCTGAAGATCTACTTCTGAAAACTGAGGCAATAAAAACCCTATGGACCATTGTGCATGGAGGCACCATGAGTCTGTGGCAGTTAGCAATAAAAACAAAATAAATATGATAGCATATAATAAAATAAATTCCATATTTATTTTTCCCTCTATATTTTGAAATTTTTTTAATTCTTTTATTTTTCAGTTGAAAAGAAAACTTTTTTTTTTATTTCATTGAAAGAATATGCTGCAAAACACATTGCATTGTGTGGTTTCTACACAATTTAATGACATTGATTACATTCTTCAAGTTGTACAACTACTCCTTCCTCCCCCATTAACAAACTCACTGCCCCCATAAGGTTGCTATCTAATCTTTTGAATTCTTGTTGTTAATTTGATCCCAACAATTCTTAAAAGAGCAAGATTCACAGGCAAACATTCTTTATTAGATAAGCTAAACTGTTTTGGTTTTATGAAGACTTCAGGGGATACTTTTGGGTAAAAGAGAAAAGGAAGATTTTCACATACTGTGAATACACTTCTTTGGTACTATACCGAAACCTGACAAATGGTAGTTTCTTACAGATTAGTTAAAATGAAGACTCAAACCACATTAATAAAATTTTTGTACTATTACATTGTTGTTGTTAAGTGCCCTTGAGTTGAGTTCCAACTCATAGTGATAGGGTTTCTGAGGAGCCGCTGGTGAGTTTGAACTTCATTGTGGTTCAAAGTGACCTTAGAGTCGAATGCTATCTTACAGCACCGTGCCAGTACTCCACGATTACCGTGTTGTTGTTGCTGTTGTTATGTGCCGTGGAGTCAGTTCCAACTCATAGTGACCCTGTACAGGGTTTCCAAGGCTGTAAATCTTTACTGGAGCAGAAAGCCTTATCTTTCTCCCGCGGAGCAGCTGGTAGTTTCAAACTGCTGACCCTGAGGTTCGCAGCTCTATTTGTAACCACTGTGCTACCAGAGCTCTTTATTATTACATTAACTAGTCTAAAAGTAATCATTTTTGCCTCTTCATCAATTGCATTTTTAAGTGAAATTGGCATTTAAAAAAATTTTTTTTTAATTTTTACTATTGTTGATTTTGGATTCCTGGTGTGGCGCCGTAGGATAAATACTCGACTGCAAATATTGGTTCAAATCCACCAGCCACTCCTCAGAAATCCTATATAGGGTTGAGTCAGAAACAACTCAATGGCACTTAACAACAACAATAATTGATTTGGGCTAAGATTCTAGCAGTTTTGCTCATGCTCTTGTACCATTAGTACTAATGTCAACACATAAAAACAAATTTAATGTCTTAGCTGTATTCTATCCTTGAATTTCACTGAGCAGTGTTTCACTGTATCCTTGAGGGTTTGGTTGTTGTATTACCACTTCCAATTGATTCTAAGTAGCTTGCCAATTCCAATTTTTTATTTCTTCCATGACCCACTGGTATTTTAACCACGTTATTTAATTTCCATGAATGTCTTTCTCTTTCCTTATTCTTTGATTTTTTGCTTAATTTCTAATATGGCCAGTGAAGATACTTTGTATGGTTTTAATAGTCTA
Organism: Chrysochloris asiatica; assembly: GCF_000296735.1. NCBI lineage: Eukaryota > Metazoa > Chordata > Mammalia > Afrosoricida > Chrysochloridae > Chrysochloris > Chrysochloris asiatica. Next base: position 19,647,207 of record NW_006408566.1, read on the forward strand.
AGACTTATTGAAATTTTCTGTTATAAAATAGTCTATTAGGGACACATGTCCATTGCAGTACAATGTAAGTCATACTAATATTGAGTGGTGTGCTCTGCTCATGTCTCTTAATGTTATTCAGATCTTCTTTTGCTTTATTCACTTTCTTTCTAGTTGTTCTATCCATTAAAAAGTAATTATTAAAATCTCCAGCCATTTTATACATGTATTTATCCCTTTAATTCTAAGAATTTGCTTTATAAATTTGGAGGTTATGATGTTAGATGTGTAGATAGTTACCATTGTTAACGCTTCTTGGTTAATTGATACTTTTATTCTATAATATCCTTCATTATCTCTTATATTGAATTTGGACTCAAAATCTATCTTGTCGAATGTTAATATTGCCACTTTTGCTCCCTTTTCATTATTGTCTGATTGGTATTGTAGTCCCATCTCCTACTTTTAAACCATTATGCCTGTGTGTGAGTCCTGGTGTGGCGCTGTGGAAAAAGCACTGGACCACAAGGTCAGTTTGAACCACAGGTTGCCACTATTTGGAAACCCCATCCAGGGTCACTATGAGTTGGAACCGACTTGATGGCACTTAACAACAATAATGCCTCTGTGTCAAAAATGTGCCTCTTGTAAAAAACATATGGATGGGTCATATTTTAAATTTATTATGCCATGGTATTTGTTGACTGGATCATTTAATCCATTTATATTCACTGTAACTATCAGTAGAAAAGAATTTAAGTCATTTTGTTATACTTTTTCTTCTTGATGAGGTTGATGACTTCTTTGTTACTTTTTATCTTCTGTGCTGAATTTTTTTGAGGTAGATTTCTCCTCTTTAATTTTTTTTTTTTTTTTTGTGAGTTCTATCAACTCAATGGCACCTAACAACAACAACAACAATGGCTTCCCTTATTTACTTTGATGAGCAGATTTATATACTTGATGGTTAACATGAGGTTTACAAATTTAATGTCCTATATTTAAAACAATGTTATATATTGAAACCACCTTAACTTCATTAACATGTAAAAATTCTGTTTCTACACCAATCATTCCCGTTTTTTATTTTGGCATTACCATCAATTACAATTTTGTATCCCAGACTCCCTGTAATCTCACTTTAAGTTAATTTTCTTGTTAGATGCATTCAAATGATTGTTAAGTGTTGATACTTTGAATGGTTGACTGATCTCATTTAAGATTTCTTATATGGCTGGTCTGATAGTTATAAATACCCTTAATTTCTGTTTATCTGGAAATGTCCTAATGTTACCCTACTTTTTGAATGGCTGTTTTGCTGGCTATACTATTTTTGGTTGACAGCTGTTTTCTTTCAAGACTGTATATATGCCACCCCATTGTCTTCTTGCCTGAATTGTTTCTGGTGAGGAATTGGCACTTAATCTTATTGAGGTCCCTTTGTATCTCATTCTGCTTCCAAACTTCTTCCTTTATCTTTGTTTCTGGAATGTTCAATTCTAATGTGTCTTGGTATTTTTTTCTTAGGATTTAACCTATATGGAGTGCGTTGAGCTTCTTGGATGAAAATCTCTGTCTTTAAGGCTATTTGGGAAGTTTTCTGCCATTATTTCTTCAAAAAAATTTTTTTCTAAACTTCTTTTCCTCTCTTCTTCCGGAATTCCCATCATGCATATATTGTTTCTCTTGACGGTGTTCCACAGAACTTTTATGCTCTCTTCAGATTGCTTTTCTTTTTCTATTTGTTCCTCAAATGGATCATTCTCTGAGGTTTTGTTTTCTATATCACTGACTCTTCTTACGTTTCTATTCTGCTTTTGTGTTCTTCCAGTCTTTTATTTATGTTATGTAATTATTACACTCCAGAATTCCTAGTTGTGTTTACTTAATGTTTCTATCTCTTTATTGAATTTTTTGTTTTGTTTTCCTTAATTGGTCTAAAATATTTTCCATGTTTTCTTTTATCTCACCAAGAAACTTTAACACTAGTTTTCTGACATCTTTGTCATGACTTTCACAGCAATAAATGCATAAGGGATGGATCTTGCCTCCCTTGTTCATCCTTCTATCCCTAGCTAGCACTTTGAGCAGGACCTGAAATATTAGATTTATCTTTCATTGTTCAATAAACAGAAAACATCCACTGCCCTGATGATTAACATACCGCCATATCTTTTTACAATTCCTTCCAGAAGTTTCTTTTCATCTTTCTGTTCATCAGAGTTAAGTGATGCAAATGAATAGTGACACAAGGCTAACTCTATTACTGCGAGCTGAGCTCCAGACGCAAAAGAATCTAATGATGGCTTCCTATGTTCTCTGCTGCCCCCTCGTGGTGCACATTTGGAGCCGCTGGATCACACTGGACTGTCTCTGGTTAGTGGCATTCCATTCATGCCTGTTACTACCTGAGGGCTGCCGTCCCCCACCCACGTCCTTGGCACCAGAACGTTCATTCCAGCGCCGGCCACCAAATCAGCACGGCTTTGAAGGAAGAACTGACAAATGGTCATTGAGACTGTTAGCCTACAATCAGCTCTTCACTCAGTACATCGGACAAACGCAGTCCAGAGCAACTGAAGGAGCTCAGCTCCGCTCCTATGACATCTTCTCCTAAATTTTTAAAATTCTTAATAACATTGTTCGTCCCTTTATTTTGCTACCCGGTAAATACCCGGTAGCTGCAAGTAACACTTCTTCATCTGTCTAGTATATACAGAAAGGGATATGAGGAAATTCACAAGTTTGAAAGGAAGGTTGGAAACTGGCAGGGGAAGGGACAGGAAAAGGAAGCAAGCTGCTCCAGGGGTCTTGCTGGAACTATGCACAGGTTCCTGTAAGCATCCCTGCAACAACCCGTGAGCTCCAACTACTCACATGTCCAGTTAGGAAGGGAAGGGTCTGCCCAATGAGTATCGAGTTTCAGGCCATGACTGGGGAAAGCTAGAGTAGCTTGCTCCCAGTTCTAGCCAGACTGTATCTAAAGGACCTTGGTAATTCACCCAAGTAAATTTCACTCCTGGTCCAAATGAGCTAGAATGACTATGGAACAGCTACAACAGATGTCCTGCACATCCTTCAAGAAACAATTGCTTTCTCACACACACACACACACACACACACACACACAATTCTTTTTCGTTTTAAGACATAACATACATTTAAGCTATTATATTTCACCACCACTCCTCTGTCAGTTTGTCATACTGTAGTGGCTTTTGTGTTGTTGTGTTGCTGGAAGCTATGCTACTGGTATTTTAAATACCAACAGGGTCACCGATGGTTGCCTACTTTATGGAGAAACAGTGCCCTCTGCTGGCAAAATCATGCAAAAAAAGACACCTTTGGCACTGAGATAATTTAATAATTGGAAGAATGGATTTGTTTGTTTTCACTTGAAATAGATTTCATGAAGAATAATAAATAAAATCTGAATGCATATTTATGGATGATTTGATGTATGCTAGGCAGAAACTGGGCTTTCATGTATCCATTTGGGAGCAATTAACTCTTAATCTACAAAAAATCAAGGATTAGAGTGAGGAAGAAAACACTTGTCACGTTGACTGTTCTGACAGCAACCTAGAATGAACAACAAAAAGGAGAGGAAATTGGAATCTAGGTTTCAAGACTGTGTTCTGGAAAATCAGAGACTTCTTAGTAATGTATTTTAAATGTATAGGTTTTAATAGTAACTTTACTGCATTGTTTTAATGAATCCCTCCAATAACTGTCCATGGCAAGCACTATTACCCTCTCCATTTGACCAAGAAGGGAAATGACCCTGTGAATGACCAACACAAGATTCCTTGACAATTAAATGACAGAGACAAGCTTAAGCGAGTTGTTTAGCCTCCCTAAGTCTCAATGTTTCTATTGGTAAAATATGAATAAAAATTGTACCTATGATATTTGCAGCATGAAATGAATGTGTGAGGAGCTTACCCTGGCATTTAACCCAGAGTAAGGACCCAGTGTTAGCTACTACACTAGCAATGATCAGAACTCAGGGCTTTTGACTCTTAGTCCTGCACCTTTAGGTCCTGGGTGACACAAACAGTTTGCACTCGACTCCTACCCTAAACCAGTGGCACAGCAGAAGAAAGGCCTGGCTATCCATTTCTGTAAAATGACTGGTGGTGTGGTGTGCCATGGAGTCGGGGGAGCAGAAAGTCTCATCTTTCTCCCACGGAACCACTGATGATTTCCAACTGCTGACCGTGAGACTAGCAGCCCAACTCGTAACCACTACGCTACAGCTAAGAAAACTCTATGGAGAACAATTCTACTCCTTAATACATGAATCAGAAGCAACTCCATGGCAACACGTTTGATTCTGGATTTTCTACATCTATTCCACTGTGTCGGCAATGTATTGAGTAGTCAAAAAAGGGCTCACAGTGTCATTTGGATCCATAAAAGTGGCTACAAATCCTAAAAACTTATAGGAATTGGGGACACTAGTGGCTTTGTCAACAGCCCTTAGGATCTCGAGTTATTTTATAAAGTTGGGTTGCTCAAAAAGTGAAGGCATGGATCTTATTAATTGTATACTTACTCATAACAACCCTATATAGGATTTCCAAGGAGTGGTTAGAGGGATTGGTCCACCGCCCTTGGGATTAGAATTCCAGTGTTGATATTACAGGGTTATACAAGGACTTCCAGATCATCTCAGGACTATTGAATAAAGTCCTGAGCGCCATATTTTAATTGGAACAGGATCCAAAAGAAAGTGGTGAGGGGTCCTCATCAGGAAGGTCTTCATGAAGAAACAAGTGGGCAGGGGATATTTTACCTGACGAGCACATTTACCAAAGAGCACATTTATTCCAGGCCTTCAAACCAGTTTATCCTGGTTGGACCCCCTACTGAGAACTAGATGAGGGCACTTAACAACAACAACACCCCAGATATACTGGATCAGAATATATATTTTAACAAGATTCTTTACAAGGTGATCTTCATCATCGAATACATGAGAATTATATAGATTCTGATTCAGTGTATCTGGGGTGGAAATTATAATTCTCAGCAGAAGGTCAAACCAAATGAACTGGATCGAAGTCTTGCTTTATTCATTCTCTCCCTTATTCATTCATTCATTCCACAGTATTTACTGAGGACCTTGTATGGTTGGTGCTGTGGCATATGCTGAGGATACAAGCAGAAGCAAAGAAAACATCATTTCTAGCTTTATGAAGCCTCATCTCAGAGCAGTGGGGAGTTAGGTAGGAGATAGGCTGTTCATTGTCAGGTTGTTGGTCACTCTGTATGTGTGTGCGTGCTTGCGTTGAATTCACTGACATGAGAAATCTTATTTCTGATCTTTCCTGAATTAATTAGTGGCACCCAAGGTGCTATGAGTTAGGCATTAGTCAGTAGTTCAAAAAAACACTCTTTAGGATACAGGTAAGGCTGTCTGCTGCCGCAAAGATTTACAGTCTCAGAAACCCTGAGTATAAGGTTCCTGGATCGGAATCAACTCCATGGCAGTGGGAATGGGTTTTGTTTTTAAGCTCTCAACTACTATCTGAAAGGCTGGCAGCTTAAGCCCACCCAAAAGCACCTGGGAAGAAGAGCCTGAAAGGTCCCAGCTTTAAAAGTCCTATGGAGCAGTTCTGCTCTGAACCACATAGGGTTTCCATGAGTCAGAATCAAGTCCACAACTAGTATGGTTTTTCAGGTTTGGACTCTCTTTTTTTTTTTTATGGGCTGCTGACACCATGCTGCAGTGGAAGGAACCACGGCCTAGTGGGGTCCCCACCCCATACCTTTCTTCCAACATATCTTGAATAGCAACCAAGTGTCAGGCACTAGACTGGACTCTGAAAGAATAAAACCAAAGAAGATGTGGCCCCTGTTCTTTAAAAAGCTAGAGTTTAAGTGAAGAAGGTAAACATCAAAATGCACTGAATCTTCATAAATTCAATAGTGAAGCCCATACAGGATATGGGTGTGGGGGATATGGGCGAATAAAGAAGGGAATGGTACATTCTATGGGTGGGAGAAGAATGGCATTGGATAGGGGAGTGGGAGGATTGATGATGAAAAGATATGGAGGAAGTGGCATAGATGGAGAGATCGGTTGATGTGCCTTGGATGATGGACCAGTGGAGGAAGTGCTCTAGCTAACAGCCCCACTTTGAGATCAGATCCAGGTCCTCATTACTGTGCCCAGCTGGGTGATCATGAACAAATAACTTCTCCAAGTCTCACTTTCCTACTTATAGCTTGATGTGGCTTTGAGGAGTAAATTCAATTGGAAGATGTTTGGATTAAATTAAATGAGCTAATTGGTATAAAACGCTAACTAACAATATCCAGCCCTCAACATGCTCCCAACAGAGGGCAGCTATGCCAGACTGTCTCTTGGCAACTTAGTACCAGTTTTGCCCATCTAAACTCTTCCTTGTAACGTGGAGGATGGAGAACTATCAACTGTGTTTCTCAAAAGCCCTACTCCCAGAGTTTCTGAGTTTAAAACATGCATGAAATATATTTGAAAAACAGAAGAGAAGAAAGCAGTAGCCATTATTTTGGTCTTCAGCAAGGGTAGATGTAAAGGTCTGCCAGTGGCTGCAACTTCCAAACATCCTCATGGAATTCCTGTATTTTGCTGCTGCGGACAGACAGCCTAGATCTTTAGTGGCCATGTCCTACAACGACTGCATTTGCTAAGTTCTGAGCACTAGAAATGGCTTCCTGGCTTTGACTCTTCTAGATCTTTTAACAATTTTGTTGTTGTTAAGTGCAGGACAGAAAGTCTCATCTTTCTCCAGCTGGCGGACTGGAACCACTAACTTTGTGGTTCACAGTTCAGTGCTTACCCTATGGAGCAACTTTATAAACATCTAATTTCCTGTATTCAATTCATTCTCATTTGAGATATGTACAGTAATTTCTTCCTTCCTTCTTTCCTTCCTTTCTTTTCACGGAATGATGTCAGCTACAGCATTCAGTAATGTGGGGGTGGTTCATGTGTCACGTGGGGCCTGGACTGAAAGAGGTGAGTAGGGAAGCATGGAGATCTGTAACAAGGCTAAGGTAGTAATCCAGGCGAAAGATGTTGACGGACCAAAACAAGATCCTGGCAGTGACTGTGGAGAGAAGGGAGTCACTCTGTACAGGTAACTAAGGTGACTTCATCACTGAACTTTAGCAGCATAAACAGGTTGAATCATAGGCTAGTCAAGATCTTTGCCAGCCCCAAGATATGAGCAATTTCATCCAGCTTAACTTTACTTTACTTTGTGCTTGCCTCTAAATCTTTTATAAATATTCATAGTTGATTTCACTCAAAGATTCGCTAAAGGGAATTGGCTGCTAAGTTTTGCCAGTGAAACAAATTTTGTTGACGTGTTTGTTTTGAAGAAGAGGAAATCCTAGATAGCAAAAGCAATGGGTTGTTTTTGTTTTTGTTTAACCTTTTCTAGTGAATTGAGTGAAGGTTTAAGCAATGATATTTTGACAAAGAAATTTCCCATTCAAATCTGACAACAAGTTACCTGGCACATAGGAAGCATTCAAAAAACTATCTGTTGAATTACTAAATGAATGAGTAAATGAAGAATTGCATATTTCAATACATTCAAACATTCCACATAGGAAGTCGTGCCTAATGAAGACAGGACTATGGTGTAGTCCTGGTGTGGTGCTGAGGGTTAATGCACTGCACTGCAGTCGTTTGAACTGCAAGGTCGGCGGTTCAAGCTCACCAGCCACTTCTTGGAAACTCTGTACAAGGGGCGCTATGGGTCGGAACTGACTCGACAGCACTTCACAACAACAACATGGCGTAGCACTGAAGGATAAGCACTGACCTCAAGGTCAGTTTGAACCGAAAAGTCAGCAGTTCAAACTCACCTGCTGCTCCTCAGAAACCCTATGCAAGTTCTCTATGATTCGGAACTGACTCAATGACACTAAGTAACAACAACATGTAACCTTGGAGGGTAGTGGAGTGACTTTCTAGAATAAACACTGGACTGCAAACCACAAAGTCGGTGGTTAAAGTACACCAAATTCTCCTTGGGAGAAAGATGAGGCTTTTTGTTCCTACAAAGATTTATAACCTCGGAAACCCCATACAGGGTCATTATGAGTAGGAACCAACTCAAAAGCACTCAACAGCAACAGAATGTAACCTTACATCACCGCAGTGCTTCAGCCCACAACTCAGGGACTTGTGCATACTTTTACATTCCCTCTACTTCCAATGTCTTTTGCCTCTTAATTCACCTGGAAAATGCCTACTCACTCATCACAACTCAGCTTCCTCCTCACATTACCAGAGAAGAGTGTAACTATATAAAATGAACATAGGCATTTCTAGTCACATAGATCTGGGTTCAGATCTAAACTCTACACATACCACAGGAGGTATCACAAGAGTTCTTGCTCATAAATTTTGGATTTATTGGGTGATAAATAAGACAGAAAAACAATAATTTCCTCAAATGCAGTCATCATTTTCCATGACTGGCCACCTATCTCTGCAAATATTCCAACCTGGTGACCGCATCCAGTCTTGTCTTTGGCTTTGCTAGATGTGTCTAACTGTCCACATTGAAATGTGGTCATCCACAGGATAATAAGCATATCTAACAGCATCAAGTCTTAGCTACGTGCTAACTATGCCAGAACCCTGATTCCATCCAGTTCCTGGATCTTTTTGTGGAATCAAATTGTGATGTGCTGAATTGTTTCATCTGTCTCTTCTAGCTTTAGTCTTTTAAATTTCCATCAAGCAACTCTTTTCCTGATGGGTCTAGATAGGAGAAGGTGGGAGAAGATACTGATTGAATGATATGCTTCCACGTTGAGCGATCGTTAAAAGAGTTCATTGTGATTGTAAAAACTTGGAACTTTAACATGAGTATAAACTGAGCCATCTCAAAAACAGGAAGGTGGACTCTTACTACCGTCACAGTCAGGAGTGGAGTGCATCTTCTGGAGCCTGAGTTCCCTGCACATTGAACCTCCTCAATCCAAGGACAGAAAGCTGATAGCCATGATGCCACAGCCAGTGCCTTCAGGCTGAGAGTTATGGCGAAGTGGTGTGTCCTGTGGACATTTATCGGCAGCCCTCAAAGAGCTTTGTAACATTGCTGGAGCAGGGCAGAAGCCAGGCCAAGGGGTTAAGGACCAGAGAGAGGCCCACCTGTGTAGGCTGTCCTCACTGAAAGAACTGTGCCGTGAGTGTTTCTGACCCTGAATTATAACCTGTGAACTTCCCTGAAAAATCCCATAACTGCACACATGGTGTCGGAGTTGTATATGGCTATTGCAATGAATTGTCAAGTCCAGCTGAATAGAGAAGGCAGTGAGAGGTGTGGTTGGTGCCATTTTTAACACAAACATCTTCAGATCACTTGGGTAGTGCTGGGCTGAGGCTGACAGGATTGGGCATCCATGTGTTGAGTTGACCAAAGCTGGGCACTGAAACTGGAAAACTAGCATTATTCATACTCTGTCGCTCAGAGTTCAGTGAGGCACTCATGGCAAAGACTTGGGGAAACCAACTAGAAATACTGAACCCCTGATTCTTCTGCCAAACATGCATCTTCAGCACATCCTTGAATTGCTGTTCTGATTGGCAAATGTGCTCAAGATACAATTTGCGCATGCCCATACCTCGACCTTTGACTTCATAGATCTATCTGGCTATCATCTTTATTTTCAAGCCTGTTTTTTCTTAATAAACATCAGGATAACTAAATAAAATAAAATCTAACTAAAGTGTATGAAATGATAGACACCTTGAACTTTGGGGTGGTGTCAAATCTGTTTAACGTACAATTCAACTTTCATACTGCAAACTCAGTAGCAATAAAACCATCCCTTATTAAGAAGACAGTTTTGAAACACAATGTTTTCTGAATTCTCTCCATCTCAGTTTCCTCCTTGTAAATTGAGAATAGATCCCATTGTGAGACTTGGATGTTGTTGTTAGGTGCCATCAAGCTGATGCTGACTCATAGTGACATTATACACAGCAGAATGAAACACTGCCCGATCCTAGGCCAACCTCACAGCTGTTGTCATGCTTGAGCCCATTGATGCTACCACCTGGCCAATCCATCTTTCTGGGGGTCTTCCTCTTTTTCTCTGACCCTCCACCTTACCAAACATGATATCCTTCTCCAGTGACTGGTCCCTACTGACAATATGTCCAAAGTATGAGAGACAAAGTTTGGCCACCCTGGCCTCCAAGGAGTTGCACTTCTTCCAACACAGATCTGTTGGTTCTATGGGTAGTCCATAGCACTTTCAATATTCTCCTCCAACACAATAACTCAAAAGCGTCAATTCTTCTGCAGTCTTCCTTACACTTGTCTATAGTTTGTCGTACTGTGGTAGCTTGTGAGTTGCTGTGATTCTGGAAGCTATGCTATGGGTATTTTAAATACCAGCAAGGTCACCCATGGTGGACAGGTTTCAGATGAGCTTCCAGACTAAGACAGACTAGGAAAAAGGAGAGATAGATAGGGTATGTTTATGTTCTTGGTCCAGAGTAGATGCTCAGTTTAAAAATCTATAATCTGCCCTCAAAATCCTCTCCCTTCCACAGAGTGTGTTATAATACTTTGCATACAGAATCTCCTTATCTATTAAATGGTGGAATTGATAAGATTGTTGGAATTACATTAAATAAAATATATAAAATGTTTAGACTGGCACCCGGCATTCGTTGAAAGAAAACAAAAAGAAAAATCAGTTGCCATTAGGCCATTCTGACTCACGACCATCTCGTGTTTCAGAGTCGAAGCCTATTCCACAGGCTTTTCAATAGCTGACTTTTGGGAAGTAGGTTTCCAGGCTTTCCTTACAAAGCACCTCTGGGTAGGTTCAAATCCCCAACCTTTTGATGAGTAACCACATGTTTTTCTTACGAGTTCTAAAAATGAAAGCTCCTATTATATTCTCAACTTAATTCCCACATACCTCCATTAGAGTGTTAATTACTTTCTATGTACTCATGTCCTTCATGAAAATATAAATTCCTTGAATTCTTTATGTGTGTATTGGGCGAGGATAGGTTGAATAACTAATATTAAGCATCTGTCATGAATCTGACGTGTGTGAGGTGATTTTGATACATTGAATTCTTCACTAAACTCTAAATCTCTAAAAGAGATTTAGAATTCCTATTACAAGGTGAGTGATGTTCTGAAAGGTCAAGGATTATGGACCATGCTATTTTCAGCATGACATCATGCTATTTTCAGCAGACTCTGTGCACTGTAGCATAGGACAGAATCCCAAGCAGGTGTTCAATAAGTACAGAAGGGTGCTCCACGGATGAATGATGCTAAATGTTCAATAAGGCTTGCACTTGAGGACATGTGCTCCGGAGACACATGATCTGGGTTCAAGCCTTACAGTCTCCACTTTCTAGCTCTCCAACTTTTGACAGCTTCTTAACAATTTCACGCCTCAGTTTAAATCAATTGTGAAATAAAATTAGTAGTACCTACTTAAAATTGATTGCTTTGAGAATAAAATGAAATCATGCGTGTAGATTACTTTGTAAAGTGACTTGTTGTTGTTAAGTGCCATTGAGTCAATTCCAACCCATAGAGACCCTGTATAGGGTTTCCGAGGAGAAGCTGGTAAGCTTGAACCACTGACCTTGCAGTTCAAACAGCTTTGCAGTCTGACACATTAACCCACAGCACCACACCAGGACTCCTTGTAGAGTGACTAGTATATTGTAATCAGTTTCAATTCCTAGAGACCCCACATGTCACTGAAGAGTAGGACTATGATGGATAAAATCCAAGCAGCACTGAAGGCATTGGCAAAGAACAAGTCTCCAGGAATTGATGGAATACAAATCAAAATTTTTCAACAGACTTATGCAGTTTGATGGTACTCACTCATCTATGTCAAAAGATTTGGAACACAGTTGTCGAAATGAATTGGAAGAGATCCATATTGTGCCCATTCCAAAAAGAGGTGACACTACACAATGTAGAAATCATTGAATAATATTATTAATATCACATGCATGTAAAATTTTGCTGAAGATAATTCAAAAAAGACTGCAACAGTACATTGACAGGGAACTGTCAGAAATTTAAGCAGATTCAGAAGAGGCTATGAAATTGGGAATATCATTGCTAATATCAGACAGATCTTGGCTGAAAGCAGAGAATACCAGAAAGATTTGTGCTTTGTTGACTCTGCAAAGGTTTTAGACTCTTTGGGCCATGAAAAACTATGGCTAACAGTGCAAAAAGTGGGTACTTAAGAACACTTCATTGTGCTTATGAAGAAACTGTACATAGACCAAGCCCCAGTCATTCAAACAAAACAAGGGGATACTGAATGGGTTAAAATCAAGAAAGGTGTATTCCAGGGTATGTCTTTTCACCATATTTACTCAATGTGTATGTTGAATAATCTTAGAAACTGGATTATATTAAGAACGTGGCATCCAGTTAGAGAACTCCTTAACTACCTGTGATATGCAGATGATACAACCTTGTTTGCTGAAAGCAAAGAGAAATTAAAATTCTTATTGATGAAGATCAAAGATCATAGCCTTCAGTATGGATTGCACCTCAGTGTAAAGAAAATAAAAATCCTCACCACTGGACTGATAAATAACATCACGATAAATGGAGAAAAGATTGAAATCGTCAAAGACTTCATTTTGCTTGGGTACCACAATCAACACTTCTGGAAGCAGCAGTCAAGAAATCAAACGATGCATTGCATTAGGCAAATCTGCTGCACAAGACCTCTTTAATGTGTTCAAGAGCAAAGATGTCAGTTTGAGGACTGAGGTGTGCCTGACTCAAGCCATAGTATTTTCAACAGACTCATATGCATAAGCAAGTTGGAAAATGAATAAGGAAAACCATAGAAGAATTGATGCATTTGAGTTATGGTGTTGGAAAATAATATTAAAAGTTCCAAGGACTGCCAGAAGAACAAACAAATCTGTTTTTAAAGAAGTATAACCAGTTGCTCCTTAAAAGTCAAGATGGTGAGATTTGGGCTGTTATGCTTCAGATATGTTATTAGGAGATACCAGTCCCTGGAGGAGGACGTCATACTTGGTAAGGTGGAGGCTCAGTGAAAAGGAGAAAGACCCCTCAACAAGATAGATTGGCAGAATGGCAACAGCAATGGGCTCAAGCATAACAGCAATTGTGAGGATGACACAGGACTGGACAATGTTTTGTCCTTTTGTGCAAAGGGTCACTGCGAGTCACAACCAATTCAACAGCACATAACAATAATACCAATAAACAACATTCTGATCAATGGAGAAAAGATTGAAGTTGTCAAGGACTTCATTCTTCTTGGATCAACTATCAACAGTCATGGAAGCAGCAGTCAAGAAATCAAATGACATATTGCATTAGGCAAAT
>NW_006408566.1:19661510-19665077 GCF_000296735.1 Chrysochloris asiatica
AAACAACCAAAGGGCACATCCTGCAAGCCTGTCTCCTGGCCGCCAGCACACAGCCTTTCTCTTTCCATGAGTCTAGAGTCCTCAGCTGCTCTATCTCTCCATCTCTGATATTGCTGTTTCTTGGAATGGGGTCTCCGTAAGGTTTTTAATGCTAGTTTTTGGAACTAGATCACCAGGTTTTTCTTTTGAGGTGCCTACCAGTAGATTTGAACTTACAACCTTTCAGTTAGCTGCCAAGCACATTAATCATGTGCACCACTGAGAGACTGTAGCCTATTAAGTATTCAATAAAGGTCACTCTTGAGGCATTAGTCCCTGTATCCCACTGCTGAGAAGATTCAGGAAGCTGCCCATCTTCGCTGTGGTAGGTCTGAGCCTCAGGATGCTGTGGAAACTTGGATGCTGTTGCTGATAGGAGGTGAGGCCCCTTTCCAGCTGTAACAGTTGACAAAGGGATGGTGTTCATTTCCTTTAGAAGTTTTTTTGCTCTCTTTCCAATGCTTTAGGGCAACTGCTGTTTCAATAGGAAGCTCTCTGGAGTCATGAGTCAACAGTCGCTCATCCTAGGAGGTGATTCACACAGCAGAGTGTGCGGCCACAAATGGTGTGGGGGTGGTACCTCTCTCGGGGAGAGACTGACGTTGCCCCTAAATGAGTAGTTTGTGATTACTTACAGGCCAACTTACAGGCCAACTGGAGAACAGATGCGCCAATTAATTTCTCATCATGCCCCCTCCATATTCCTTCAAGAGGGACATTAAGTGTTGCTCACAAAGATGCTACATTTGGGAATGAGAGTGTCATTACTCTACACTCCCAAGCCTTTCAAAATGTGGGCTACCTAAGAGTCAGAATGAGGAGCTGGAGATTTGAGTGGTTATAAGAGTCATCCTAAATCAAAAGGGGAAAACTCCTCAAAGACTGACTGGAGGAAGCTTTGGGAACCTAAGGCAATTTCAGTGAGATAATGATCTGTCCCTTAACTTTTTATTTGATGATGAAAATTTTATCAGGATAAAAAAATTTAATTTCCTATCATTTATCTGTTTCTTCCAATAGAGTATGCATGCTGCAGGAGTATTAAATTTTGTTCTTTATCTATAACAGCTAGGACTGTGGATTCTGGCATTTGGCAGTGTGCCAAAATGCCTGGATTTGAACCCTAGTTCTGAGCAAGTTACTTAGTCTTGTAACATGTAATCTAGCACCCCAATGCCCTCACCTATAAAATGAGGATAATGAATAATGCCTACCTGATAGGGTCACTGTGAATATTAATTCATCTACTGCAGTGTTGGAATCCTGGTGTGACCTGTAGGGTAAATAGGGACTGCTAACTGCAAGGTCGGTGGTTCAAACCTACCAGCTGCTCCTTGGAAACCCTGTGCAGGGTTGCTATTACAAGTGACTTGACAGCACTTTAACAACAGCATCAGTGCAGTGCTATTCAAAGTGTGATCTGTGGTCCAGAGCTGGTCCACAGACTGTTACCAGTCTCTTCTCAGTAAAGTACAGTTATGTGCCATCGAGTCGGCTCCGACCCATAGCGACCCTTTATAGGGTTTTCGAGGGTGTAAATCTTTACGGGAGTAGAAAGCCTCATCTTTCTTCCACGGTGCAGCTGGTAGTTTCGAACCGCTGACCTTAAGGTTCGCAGCCCGATTCGTAACCACTACAATCTTTCAGGAAGTTTGTATCATTTGCACATGGCCACAACTGCTGGAGTGATGCTATAGGATCAGCACTGTATGGTGAACCACAAGGCTCATGGTTCAAACCCACCATCTGCTGCTTGGAAACCCTATACAGGGTTACTATGAGTCAGAACTGACTCGACAGCACTTATCAAAAACAGCAAACATTTTTAGAGAGCACAGTGGCTCTGTAACATTATCACAACCCTACAAACTGCAAGGTCAGCAGTTCAAACCCACCAGCTGCTCATTGGAAACCCTATACAAGGTTGCTATAAGTTGGAACTGACTCTATGGCACTTCACAACAACAACAGGAACCACAAAGTTGATGGTTCAAACCCACCAGCTGTTATACTGGAAAAAAGATTTACAGCCTCAGAAACCCTATAAAAGATCGTTATGACTCAGAACCAACTCAAAAGCACTTAACAAAAACAGCAACATTTATTTTATATTAACGGAAGTATCAATCAAATAAATTTTTTTTAAAAAAGTAGGTCCTTCATCACCAGAAATTAAGAACCAGTAACAATGTACAACATCTCCTAATATTGGTTGTTGTTGTTAGGTGCCATCGAGTTGGTACTGACACATAGCGACCCTATGCACACCAGAACGAATCACTGCCTGATCCTTGGCCAACCTCACTACTGTTGACATGCTTAACTCCATAGATGCTGCCACTTAGCCAGTGCATCTTGTTGGGGTTCTTCCTCTGTTTCTCTGACCCTCCATCTTACCAAACATAATGTCCTTCTCCAGCGACTGGTCCCTCCTAATAATATGTCCAAAGTACAAGAGATGAAGTTTGGCCATCTTGGCCTCTAAGGAGCACTCTGGCTGCATTTCTTCCAAAACAGATCTGTTGGTTCTTTTGGCAGCCCATGGCACTTTCAATATTCTCCTCCAACACCATACATAACTCAAAAGCATCAATTCTTCAATGGTCTTCCTTAGTCACTGTCCTGCTTTCGCATGCATATGAGGTGATTAAAAATATCATGACTTGGATCAGGCACACCTTAGTCCTCAAGCTGACATCTTTGCTCTTCAACACTTTAAAAAGGTCTTGTGTAGCAGATTTGCCTAATGCAATACGCCGTTTGAGTTCTTGCTGCTGCTTCCGTGAGTGTTGATAGTTGATCCAAGAAGAATGAAGTCCTTGACAACGTCAATCTTTTCTCCATTGATAAGAATGCTGTTTACTTGGTCCAGTGACAAGGATTTTTGTTTTCTTGACATTGAGATGTAATCCATACCGAAGGCTGTGTGCTCTTTGATCTTCAGTAAATGTTTTAAGTCCTGTTCACTTTCAGCAAGCAAGGTTGTATCATCTGCATATCTCAGGTTGTTAATGAGTCTTCCTCCAATCCTGATGCTATGTTTTTCTTCATATAAGCCAGCTTCTGGAATTATTTGCTCAGTGTGCAGGTTGAATAAGTATGGTGAAATAATACAACCTTGACCCACACCTTTTTTCATCTTAAACCATTCAATGTTCCCATGTTCTGTACAAACAACTGTCTCTTGGTCCAAGTACAGATTCCTCATGAGCACAATTTAGTGCTCCAGAATACTCATACTTCACAATGTTGTCCATTGTACATAACATGTGTTATCATGATACACACAGTCAAAAGCCTTTGAATAGTCAATAAAACACAGATAAACATCTTTCTGAAATTCTCTGCTTTCAGCCAAGATCCATTGCATATCAGCAATGATATCCCTCAATCCAAGGCCTCTTCTGAATCCGGCTTGAAAATTGGGAAGATCTCTGTTAATGTATGCTTGTAGCCATTTCTGTATTACCTTCAATAGAACTTTACTCACATGGGATATCAAGTGGATTGTCCGATGATTTCCGCATT
>NW_006408566.1:19666412-19670908 GCF_000296735.1 Chrysochloris asiatica
GGGCTTTTCTCCTATGGGCTTTACTCATTGACGTCATCATGGTCAACTCTACTTTGAGAAGGCATCTTTCCCCAGTCACATTTTGAGTGCCTTCCAACCTGAGGGGCTTATTTTCCAGCACTATATCTGACAGTGTTTCTCTACTATTCATAAGGTATCAGTGACTAAATATTTGGAAGTAGTTTGTCACTCCTTCTTCCTAATCTGTCTTCTTCGGTAAGCTCAGCTGAAACCTGTCCACCATGGATGACCCTGCTGGTATTTAAAACACCAGTGGAATAATTTTCAGAATCACAGCAACTCACAAGCCACCACAGTACGACAAACTGACAGATGAGTGGTGGTCCCTAATATAGATATGATGAAATATCTACTTATCAAGAG
Organism: Chrysochloris asiatica; assembly: GCF_000296735.1. Classification (NCBI taxonomy): domain Eukaryota; kingdom Metazoa; phylum Chordata; class Mammalia; order Afrosoricida; family Chrysochloridae; genus Chrysochloris; species Chrysochloris asiatica. The sequence goes on from NW_006408566.1 coordinate 19,666,797, forward strand.
CCCTGGTAGTACTGTAGGATCAGCACTGGACTGCTAACCACAAAGTCGGCAGTTCAAACCCACCAGCCTCTGACTTGATGGTAGTGGCTGTCTGTCAGTTTGGTGTATTGTGACAGCTTATGTGCTGCTGATGCTGGAAGCTAGCCCACTGGTATTTCAAATCTCAGCAGGATCACCCATGGTGGACAGATAAACTAGAAAGAAAGATCTGGCAATCTACTTTCAAAAAATTAGCCAACAATAGAGACGATGATGTGGAGAGATGGCGCAGCTAGGGACTTTAAACCCAGAGAGGGAGAGGGGCTGTGTGCTAACGACTTGGGGGGCAGGCTTGTAGGATCTACCCTTTGGTTGGTTGATGATGCATGGAGGGAATTGTAACCATGACAATGAAACAATATACAATAGGATGAATGTAAAACTAATGTTCTCCCATGTGGACTATCACATAATTCACAATAAAACATTTTTTAAAAATTAGCCAACTAAACCCTATGAATCACAACAGAATACTGTCTGATATAGTTCTGGTAGATGAGTCCCGAGGTCAGAAGTCACTCAAAATGCACAGTAGCTGCCACAATGGACTCAAGTGTATATATCAATGTTTTTTCTATTTCATGTGGGGTTATTACGAGTCAGAGCTGACTCAACACCAGCTAACAACAGATTTCCTTTTACATCTCTTTTATGGGTGCTTTTGAGATTTATATTTACTGTGTATCATTTTAATTTCAAGATTATTAAGAAGGTATTTAAAATGCTCATTATTAAAAGTGAGTGTTGTGGAGTTAGGAACACGGATATGTTGTTGTTGTTAAGTGCTGTCGAGTCGGTTCCGACCCATAGCGACCCTGTATAGGATTTCTGAGGAGCAGCTGGTGAGCTTGAACTGCTGACCTTGCAATTCAAATGGCTTTGCAGTCTGGCACATTAACCCACAGTGCCATACCAAAACTTTAGCTTCAGGGTTAGAATGCTTTCTCCAGTTCAGATCTTGAATTTTTATCTCCTTCTCTTTGACTCAAGGTCAGAAGTTAGAAACTACCAGCTGTCCCACCGGAGAAAGATGAGGCTTTCTGCTCCCGTAAAGATTTACAGCCTCGGAAACCCTGTGTAGGGTCGCTATGAGTCAGAACCGACTCTATGGCACATAACCTCCACCACCATTTCTTTGACTCAATTAGTTCAGGACCAATAGTGGGGAGCAGACTGACTGACTCATCAGAGAGACCCCCAGTTCTGCCACTCAGGCTATTTAGGATAAATAGTCAAACATTAGGCCAGTTCCTAATTTGCCCCATACCCTTGATTATATGAAATTCTTGCCCAGATTGCTAATAATATGTTCAATTTCCTACAATTACAAACAAGTCAAAGCAATTATAATCACGCTTGGTATACTGCTGGTTCTCTCTTGACACGTGATGAATTGCTTATATTAACTACTTATAAAGAACAAGACAAAAACTTCCCACCAAAGCCAAGCTGGTAAACAAAGCCCCGAAGACCAACATCATATCCTTTACATGACTGAAACACAACTGCTAATTTGCTCAGTCTCAGTAAAACTCACAGTGTGCATCTACTTTAGTGAGTTCTTCTGAGCTTTTTTAGTATTAGTATTTTAGTTACTGTTGTGTTGCATACAGTTGTTCCTGCTGCTCCGGACATAGAATAGAAATTTTGTTAAGATGACAAACCTGGTATTTTTCTACCTGTTTAATTTACTTTTTCATTCACTCATGCAGTTTTTCATTCAGCAGGTGTTTATTGGGAGCCTTCACAGACCCTGTGCTAGGTGTTAAACATATAACTGTGAATTAAACACTGTGAGACCTGTCTCTTGCAGGAAATGTCTCTAGTGTGGAGTGGACAGCTGAGTAGACAATTGCAATACTGGGTTTATGTAATGAGTGTTACAACAAGGAAACACATATGGTTCTAGAGAGGGGAAGCAGATGCAAAGTTTAGAACACTTGCCTTCTTCTGATTCCCAGCTCCTTTGAATATTTGAGTTCAAGTGTAAATTTTTGACAATCCTTTGTTACTCAGCTCTTGGGTGAACTTTACCATCACATTCCATATTGCTCAACTGCCATGTTTCCAAAACCTTGGAGATTTCTGAAGATGAAAAATAAATCTCTAGTAAAATGTATATTGATGTAGCGTTTAAAATAATAGGGAGGAAAATGTACATAAATATGCATGGCAGCATTATTCTTAACAGCAAAAAAGTGGATATGACCTAAACATCCACCAACTGGTAAACAGATAAACAGAATATAGTATAAACACACAACGAAATGTTATCTGGAAATAAAGTACTGATACTTGGATGAAGTTTGAAAACATGACGGCCGATGAATGAAGTCAGTCACAAAAGCCTGTATATTTTATGATTTCATTCAGACCCAGAATAAGCAAATCTATTAGACAGAAAGTGCTGAGACAAGGGGAAAGTGGAAGTCACAACTAATGGGGACGGAGTTTCTTTTCTAAGTAAATAAAGTGTTTTAAAATGAGATAAAATAGTTATACAATTCTACAACTATGCTTAAATCCATTGAATTGTATGTTTTATACAGGTGACTTTTATGGTATGTGAGTTACATGTCAATGAAGTTGTTATGGAGTCCTGATGTGGCACCTTAGCAGTCAGCTACAATGTTGGTTTGCACCTCAAAGTCAGCAGTTCAAATCCACCAACCACTCCTCAGAAACCCTGTATAAGGTCATTATGAGTTAGAACTGACTTGATGGCACTTAATAACAACAAAGTTGCTATTGTTGTTGTTGTTAAGTGCCGTCGAGTCGGTTCCGACCCATAGCGACCCTGTACAGGGTTTCTGAGGTGTAAATCTTTACGGGAGTAGAAAGCCTCATCTTTCTCCCGCGGAGCGGCTGGTAGTTTCGAACCGCTGACCTTAAGGTTCGCAGCCCGATTCGTAACCACTACGCTACCAGAGCTCCTTTTAAGGAATAATAAAGAAGATCCTTACTGAGGGAACAACAAATAACAACAGGGAGAATGCCAATGATAGAATATTAAGAGACAAAAAACAGAACATAAAATTAAATCTAATCATAACCATATAATACAAATACACAAAACAGAAAATACATAGAAGAAAAGGCTAAAATGTTTAAACATTTTTCTAGGGGATGAAGAATTAGTATTAGTATTCTAGTTATTGTCTTGCTTTTATTTACGTTCCTAGGATAAACACTGATGGCTAACTACAAGGTCGGTGATTCAAACCCACCAGCTGCTCCTCAGAAACCCTATACAGGGTCGCTATGGGTCAGAACCAACTCAACAGCACTTAACAACACTGATGTTTTCTAAGTGGCGCCCTGGTGACCCAGTAGTTAAAGAGTCAACAGTTCAAACCCACTAACCACTCTGCTGGAGAAAAATGATTCCTGGTGAGGTACTGTAGGATAAGAACTGGACTGCAAGGTCGGTTTGAACCACAAGGTCAGCACTTCAAACTCACCAGTCGTTCCTTGGAAACCCTATACGGGGTCATTATGGGTCTGAACCAACTCAAGAGCACTTAACAATAACAACAACAACTACCAAAAGGACTTACAGCCTTAGAAACTGTGTTATCATTCTCCTCTGTCCAGCAGTGTCACTGTCAGTCAGAATTCGGCTTGATAGCACTGCGGTTTGGGTTTGATACTTTCTAAAATGTTTATAGACTAGCTAGCTAACCGTGACTAACATTTACTGACCGCTTACATCTTGCCGGGCTAAGTGCTTTACAGCCACGATTTCTGTCAATCCTTAAGACAATCGTATGGGGCAGGAACTATAGGTTCCTTTATTCTACGTCTCAGCAAAGAGCCCTGTTGTGGTGTTGTGTGTTAATGCGCTGGACTGCAAGACCAGTTTGAACAGCAAGGTCACTCCTTGGAAACCCTATACAGGGTCACTATGAGTCAGAACCGACTTGGCACTTAACAACAACAACATATGAGGAAAGGACCATCCAGAGAGGCTGAGTAATTTGTTGAAGACCACACAACTGCTACTTACATGGTAAAGTGGCAATGCAAACTTCTGTTTATCTGATTTCATAGTCCACATTTGTTAAGTGCTAAAA
>NW_006408566.1:19671408-19699031 GCF_000296735.1 Chrysochloris asiatica
CCACATTCATCTTTGCCCTTACCCTTACCCCAAACACAAACTTCAAAAGTGCTATGCCACTGTTAATTTTTAATCTTCATTAATTTATTCACATTTTAATGCTGATAGGCAATCACCTATAGACTGACTAAACAGCTCAAACACCCTCCGCTGATGCAGAGGATATGACCTCCTCACTTTGAGGACATGAGGGAATTCATAGAGGCCACTGGGTGACTTGTTTAATCTAACTAGTCTTCATCTTTTCCGGCTTTTGCTTTTTGCTACCTCTTAGTATGACTTTCTCACTGGCTGAAACACTGACTTAGAGTACCCCAAGGTTAAAAGGACCCAAAGGCCTTCTAATCTAATTCTTCACATGATACTGGTGGCTTCTATGTAAGCTTCCATGCAAGGGGTAACTATTCCTTGACTATAGGAAAATTCCTGTCCTTAACACCAATGTGCCAAAATGGCATCATTTTTGGTTCAGGCTGCTCTTGCTTTAAAGTAATTAACTACAACCAAATTACTTGCAGAGAAAGATAGAACAAATACAGTGCTGTCTCTTTTTCTCTCTCATGGAAAAAGGAATTTTAATGTACTGGAACAAACTGCTTGTCTAACATACTCAAGATATGCCAGTGTCTAACTAAGGCAGAATGCATAGTCAATGTTTGAACAAGAAACCCCTCCTATTAGGCCAGGCTGCCCCTGACCAAGGATTTCTTCCTCAATCTGTTCCTGTGCCAGTCTTCCACATCCCATCAAACAACACCTGCATCCCCTTGCATTGCCCAAGCCAGAAATCTAGGAGTTCTTCCTGTTGCCTCCCTCTTCCTAACTCCCACAGCCAATCTGTCAGCAAATCCTGTTGACTATACCTCCAAAATATATCTCAATTTCATCTACTTTGCGTTCTTTCCTCATTGTCACTCCTCATATCCAAACAACTCTCATTTCCCATCTGGACGCTTGCTCTCTCTACTTTCACAGTTCCTATTTCCCAACACGCAAACACACACACGCACACACGCATTCCAGTCCATTAATCATCCAATACTCACAGTGATCTTGAGAAAAATATACTAGGTATGTCACTTTCCTGCTTAAAGCCCTCGAATGCATTTCTATGGCCCTCAGATTATCACCAAAAATCCTCCCTGTTGCTCCCAAGACTCCAAATGATCTAGCCTTTTAGCCCATTTCCTGGCTTCATTTCACACTATTCTCCACCTCATTGTTCATAATTCAGCCACAGCCACCAGCTTTTGATTCCTACCTGCCTCAAAATGTCCATCGTCTAGCATCCTGGTATGCTATCCCCACATTGCTCATCCCCAGCCCCAACCATGTTTGACTAAATTCTACTCATCCTTCAAGCATCAGTTAAATGTCACTTCCTCAGAGAGGTCTTCCATGATTTCCTAATCCATATTAGCTCCTTATGGAAATGACCTAACTTTGACTGGTTTAGTTAAATAAACATATGAACAGGTTTTTGGGGATTTTTTAACTAAATAAATAAGAAAACAGGAATTTATTGACTCATAGAACCAAAAAGTCTAGAATTTGTTTTGCTTCAGGTACAATGATTTCAATATTTATAAGACGGTTGGGTCCAGAGAGGAGAGCACTGTGATTCCAAGTCATTTGATTTCTGGTCAGATACTTCCGTAAGCAAAACCTATTTAATAAAAACCAGACTAGCAGACATTAGAACTGGGTTGGCTTCCCGTCTTCATTCAATCATCACTTCACAAATACGTATTAAACATCTGTGGTGAGGCTCTGTAGGTTAATGCGCCAGACTGCAAAGCCATTTGAACTACAAGGTCAGTGGTTCAAGCTCACCAGTCACTCCTTGGAAACCCTATACAGGGTCACTATGGGTCGGAACCAACTCGACAGAACTTAACAACAACAACGATGTATTAGGCACTGTTCTAGGTTCTGAGGCTATATCAGTGAGCAAAAGAAACTTCCAGTCATGGAGCTGCTATTGTAGCAAAGGAAAATCACACACACACATACATATACACACACAGAATGCACACACAGTAGATAAGCAAAGTACGGCATATATTTAAAGCATATTGAGAATGTTTATGGGCCTGCAGTGTTACACAGGGTAGACATGAGATAGAGCTCTTTGAGAAGATGACATTAGAGCAAAGATTTATAAGGAGGTAAGGAACTAAGTAAGCCACATGATTATTGAGAGGAAGGATTTTCCAGGCAGAGAGAATGGCCAGTATAAAAACCTGAAGCCAGAGTGTGCCTGCCATTCTAAGGACTAACAAGGAAGTTAGTGTGGCTGGAGTGAAAGAGGAAGGAGGGAAGAGCGCAGAGGAGGCCCCAGGAAGTAGAGAATCAATCCTGGAAGTCCTACCAGGCTATGGAAAGGTGTTACGGAGTTACAAGCTGACTTACAACCAAACAGAATCCTTCTGGATGCTGTGTTGAGCAAAGATTTCCAGGAGGACTTGAGTAGAATTGGGAGGGTGGTGGGGGCCAGGTAGGAGACTATCGTATTCCTCAGATTGGATATGAGATGTGGCAAAAAGCTCGGGATGAGCACTTCATTTACCCTGCCATTGAGCCGGTTCATAGGGTTTCCAAGGAATGGCTGCTGGGTTTGAATTGCCAAACTTGTTGTTAGCAGTTCAGTGCTTATCCTACAGCACCACACCAGGACTCCTAAAAGTAGATGGAATTATCTAATTCTAAATTTTGGTCCATGGGATATAAACAGAATAAAGTGGGCAACTTCTCGAAGGGAAGGGTTATATCCTCCTCTTGGTCTCTTAGCCTCTGTCTTGCTGGCTGACATTCAGCTGTAACACTGGAAGCCATCTTGAATCAGGGCCAATACCATTCAAACAAGCAAACCCTCTGGTCTGCTTTGTTTGGGTTTTACACAAGAGAGAAAGAATGATACTTGTAACAGGTTGTTGTTAAGTGCCACTGAGTTGGTTCTGACTCAGCAACCCTGTACAGAGTTTGCAGCTCAGACTGACCTTGTGGTCCAGTGCTTATCCTACAGCGCCACACATAGTTAAGCCGTTTTATTTAAGTCTTTGTTGTTGTTAGGTGCCGTGGATCAGTTCTGGCTCATAGTGAAACACTGTCCAATCCTGCACCATCCTCACAATCTTTGCCATGTTTGAGTCAATTGTTGTAGCCCCTGCATCATTTTGTCTCATGGAGAGAATTCCCCTTTTCCCATGACCCTCTGCTTTACCAAGCATGATGCCCTTCTCTGGGGACTTGTCATTCCTGAAAACATGTCCTTCACTTTTCATGATATTGTTTATTGGTCCAATTGGGAGGGTTTTTTACACTGAGGTAATCCATATTGAAGTAATAAGTGCTTCAAGTCCTCTTCACTTTCAACAAGCAAGGTTGTATCATCTCCATATCGAGTTGTTAGAGTCTTCTTCCAATCCTGGTGTCACTATCTTCCTCCTATAACCCAGCTACTCGGATTATTTTTTCAGCATGCATATTGACTAGAGATGGTGAAAGAACACAACCTTGAAGCACACCCTTCCTGACTTTAAACCATTCAGTATCCCCTTGTTCTATTCAAATGTCTGCCTCTTGGTCTATGCACAGGTTCAACATAAGTACAATGTTAAAAGTTCTGGAATATCCATTCTCTATAACGTTATCCATAATATGATTTGATTCACATAGTTGAATATCTTGACATCGTCAATATGGTATTCTCTGCTTTCAGCCAGGAGAAGTCAAATGTACATCAGAACTCAAATAATTGTTGTTGTTTTCAAGTGCTGTTGAGTCGATTCCGACCCATAGTCACCCTGGATAGAGTTTCCAAGGAGCAACAGGTGAGCTTGAACGACCGGCCTTGCAGTTCAAATGTCTTTGCTGTCTGACTCATTAGCCTACATGTTATTCTTAAACTTCACAGCAAGTTTCACCAAGATTTATTTTGCAATCTGAAAGTCTAGGACAATCCATTGAAGTTATTTTAATGGCAGACATTGAGCCTTTAAGTTACCAAAAGGAAGTTGGAAATGTTAATACAGTTCTCTTTAGTTTATGAAAACTTTTACCTGCATTGTTGTTGTTGTCATTATGTAGCATCAAATTCGTTCTCACCCACAGCGACCCTGAATAGGGTTTCTGAGGAACGGCTGGTGAGCTTGAATCACCAACCATGTGGTTCAAACCAACATTGCAGTCCAGCATATTAACCCACAGCACCATAACAGGCCTGCTTTTACCTGCATTATTCTATTTAGTTCTTAAAGCAGTACTGTAGGCTAAGTGTTACTCTTCACTATCCTATGCTCACCCAGAAGGTAAGGACCATATTTTAGCTCTTTGTAGCTACATCTTCAGGGCAAAGTCTTATATCCAAAGGTATTTAATCAATAAATGGATTAACAAATGCTCAGAAAAGTGAAAACTATTGTCATCCACGTTCAAGATGTAAAAAGGTTCAAAGGAGTTAAGTGACTTGTGCTTGCTCACACAGTTTATAAATAATGAAGACAAAAAGCTCTGTCCTTTACTTAAAATTTTGCTGAAAGAAGAGGGGAGGCAGGAGAAAAGAGAGAAAGCTGGGGGAAAGTAAATAGAGAGAGAAGAGCAGAGGCAAGAAGCAGAGATTTCATCATTTTTCTAAGATATATTGTCTGAAGATGGGGCGTGGTGTTTCCATGGTAGAATTCTCACTTTACTTAATGGAGACCCAGAGTGCTGGTGTGGAGCTGTAGGATAAGCACTAGACTGGAAGGTCGGTTTGAACCTCAAGGTCGACTCATCAGACACCCTTATTCAGGGTTGTTATGAGTCGGAACTGACTCAAGAACACTCAGCACCAATACAGATTCAGTGACCATCCAACACTCTTCAGGTACAACTGCTTCCCGTCTGTCAGTGGAGCCTTCAATGGTGCTCTGATGCTCAGCAGGCTTTAGCTGGAGCTTTCCAACTAAGACAGGCTAGGAGATAAATCCTGGCAATCTACTTCCAACACTCAGCCAAGTGAAAATCTTATGGCTCACAATGGTCAGAACTGCAGTAGATCATGGGGATGGAGCAAGACTGGGAGGTGTTATTTCGTTGCGTGTCAGGTCGTCTTGAATCAAAGGCCAACTCAAAGGCAGCTAACAACAAACAACAAATCATCTGAAGGAAGAAATAAATGTATGTGAGGGTGTCTACTACTCAAAGTCTCAGAGGGGAGCTGACATAGAGCAGGCATTTGAGCTCATGCTATTCCAACTCCAGAGCTGTTTCCAGTTACTTTTCCACCTGCAAAATCCTGACATGCGCACTCTCTCTGGGTAACAGATACTTCTGTAAACAAAGATTGTTTAAGAAAACCAAAGCTTTAGCTGCTCCTGTTTGTTTGTTCAAGGGGGAGAAAAAGTGCCCTTTTTTTCCTTCAGATCATTCTTACATGATTTTATACCTTTCTGCTTAGACAACTTAAAGGGGAATTATCAGAACCCACCACCACCACCCAGAGCTTTTTTTAATGACTCTACAGCTTTAGAGTCTGTCTTCTCTACTTATTTAGCAGGGGAATGTGTGTGTAAGGGCCAACTAATCTGAAATGTAAAGTGCAAAGCAAGAACATGATATTCTTCTCATACTGCAACCACCGGCAAAATGTCTAATGATGACAAATCACCATGCTCTCCTCCGTGGGCCTGTCTCCTGTGAGCTCCTTAGCCACACCCTATGGGTAGAACAGCAGCCAATTGAGGGAGGGGCTCTTTTGAAGAAAGGCCTACAGAAGAATGAACTGAGATGAGATGTTATGTAAAGCCAGATATGTATGGAGTACATGGGACAATGACAGCTGTTAAGGTCAGTGGTATTTGCTGGTTCCCTATGAAACTCTAGACCTGGATTAGGCCTTTTCATGTACGTCATCTTACCTTATCTCATTTTGTTTTATATCATTTATTATGCCAATAACCCTTTGAGGTAGGGATTTTTGCCCTCTGGTATGTGCCTTGAAAAGATTTGTGTTGTAAATTCTAGCCCCTATGCTTATAGCACTGTAGGATCAACACTGGATTGCAAAGCACAAGGTTGGTTGTTTGAACTCACCATTTGCTCCTCGGACACCCTCTACGCTGAGTAGGAACTGATTCGATGGCACTTAACAATAACAACAAATGCTTGTAGTGGAGCCGTGGTATGGTGCTGTAGGATAAGCACTGGATTGCTAACCACAAAGTTAGCCATTCAAACTCACCAGCCACTCCTCAGAAACCTATGAGCTGCTACAAGTCAGAAGGGACTTGAAGGTACTTAGCACCAAAAACAAATGTACTGTTGTTGTTGTTTGGTGCCATCCAGTTGGTACCAACTCATAGTAACCCTACACATAACAGAACAAAACATTGCCCGGTCCCGTGCTAACCTCACAGTTGTCGCTACGTTGGAGCCCATTGCTGCTACCACTGTGCAAATCCATCGAATTGGGAGTTTTCCTCTTTTTATCCAACCCTCCACTTTACCAAACATGATATCCTTTTCCAGGGTCTGGTCCCTCCTGACAATATGTCCGAAGTACAAGAGATGAAGTCTGGCCATCCTGGCTCCCAGGAGCACTGTGGCTGCACTTCTTCCAACACAGATTGCTTTGTTCTTTTGGCAATCCATGGTACTTTTGATATTCTCCTCCAATACCATAACTCAAAAGCATCAATTCTTCTATGGTCTTCCTTACTCACTGTCCAACTTTCACATACATGTGAAGTTGTTGAAAATACCATGGCTTGCATCAGGCACACCTTAGTCCTCAAACTGACATCTTTGCTCTTCAACACTTTAAAGAGGTCTTACACAGCAGATTTACCAAATGCAATACGTCATTTAATTTCTTGACTGCTGCCTCCCTGAGTATTGATGGTTGACCCAGCAAAATGAAATCTTTGACAACTTTGATCATTTCTCCATTTATATGGATGCTGTTTATTGGTCCAGTGGTGAGGATTTTTGTTTTTTTTACATTGAGGTGAAACCCATACTGAAGGCTGTGGTTTTTGATCTTCATCAGTAAGTATTTTAAGTCCTTTTCACTTTCAGCAAGCAAGGTGTATCATCTGCATATCTCAGTTTGTTAATGATGCCACGTTTTTCTTCATATAATCCAGATTCTCGAATTATTTCTCAGCATACAGATTGAATAAGTATGGTGAAAGAATACAACCCTGGCACACACCTTTGCTAATTTTAAACCAGTCAGTGTTCTCTTGTTCTATTCAAACATTAGCCTCTTGGTCTATGTACAGGTTCCTCATGAACACAAATAAAGTGTTTCAGAGAACTCATTCTCAACAATGTTGTCCATAGCTTGTCATGATCCACATACTCGAAAGCCTTTGTGTAGTCAAAGATAAACATCTTGCTGGCATTCTCTACTTTCAGTCAAGATCCATCTGAGATCAGCAATGATATCCCTCATTCTATGTCCTCATCTGAATCCGACTTGAAATTCTGGCAGTTCTCCCTCAATGTGCGTTTGCAGCCATTTTTGGACTACCTTTACCTAAATTTTATTTGTATAAGATATTGATATTGTCCAATGACTTCTGCATTCTGTTGGGTCACCACTCTTTGGAATGGGCACAAATAGGGATCTCTTCCAGTCAGAAGGCCAGGTAGCTGTCTTCCAAATTTCTTGGCATAGATGAGTGAGTGCCTCATCAGTTTGTTGAAAGAATTTAATTTGTATCCCATCAATTCCTGTAGCCTTACTCTTTGCCAATGTCTTTTGTACATCTTTGACTTCTTCTTTTAGTACCATTGGCTCTTGATCATATGCTACCTCTTGAAATGGTTGAACATTGACCATTTCTTTTTGGTACAGTGACTCTGAGTATTCCTGCCATCTTCTTTTGATGCTTTCTGCATCATTCAGTATTTTTCCCATTAAATCCTTCGACATTGTAAGTCAAAGCTTGAATTTTTTCTTCAGTTTCTCTCAGCTTGAGAAATGTTAAGTGTGTTCTTCCCTTTTGGTTTTCTAACTCCAGGTCTCGGCACATTTCATTATAATATTTGACTTTGTCTTCTCAAGCTGCTCCTTGAACACTACTGTTCAGTTCCTTTGCCTTATTTCTTCCATTTGCTTTAGCACCTCTCCACTGGATAGCAAGTTTTCAGAGTCTCTTCTGACATCCATTTGGTCTTTTCCTTTTTTCTTGTCTTCTTTATGACGTTCTACTTTCTTCCGTATGATGTGCTTGATGTCATCCCACAACTCTTCTGGTCTTTAGTCTTCAGTGTCTAATGCATCAAATCTGTTATTGAGATGATCTCTAAATTCAGGTGGGATATTTTCAAGGTCATATTTTGGGTCTCATGGACTTGCTCTATTTCTTTCAGCTTCAGCCTGAATTTGTGTATGAGCAACTGGTGGTCTGTTCCACAGTCTGCCCCTTGCCTTGCCTTGGCTGATGATGTGGAGCTTGTACACCATCTCTTTCCACAGATTTAGTCAATTTGATTTCTGTGAATTCCTTCTGGTGAGGTCCGTGTATATAGCTGTCTTTTATGTTGTTTTTAAAAAGGTATTTGTAATGAAGAAGTCATGGGTCTTGCGAAGTTCTATCATGTGATCTGCAGATCATTTCCATCATAAAGGCCATATTTTCCTACTAGTGATCCTTCCTTTTTGTTTCCAACCTTTGCATTCCAATCATCAGAAATTATCAATACATCTTGATTGTATGTTTGAGCAATTTCAAACTGAAGAGGTTCATAGAATTCTTCAAATTCATCATCATTGGCTTTAGTGGTTGGTAAGTAAATTTGAATAATAGTTGTATTAACTGGTCTTCCTTATGGGCATGTGGATATAATCCTATCACAGACAGCTTTGTACTTCAAGACAGATCTTGATATATCCTTTTTGATGATATATGTGATTCCATTCTTCTTCAATTAGTTGTTCCTGGCTTAGTAAACCATGTGATTGTCAGATTCAAAATAGCCAATAATAGTCCATTTCAGCTCATTTATGTCTAGGATACCTATGTTCATGCGTTCCACTTCATTTTTTGACAATTTCTGATTTTCCTAGATTCATACTTCATACATCCCATGTTCTGATTATTAATGTTTCTCTTTATTTTGGGTTGTGCCCAAATGAAGGTCCCAATGGCTTTACTCCATTTGTGTCATCAGGAGCAACTCTACTTTGAGAAGGCAGCTCTTCCCCAGTGGCATTTTGTGTGGCTTCCAGCCCAAAGGACTCATCTTCTGGCACTAGATCTGATGTTCTTTATCACGTTTCAATATTCAGTAATCTGGTGCTGACAGTGTTCCACTGCTATTCATAGGGTTTTCAGTGACTAAATATTCAGAAGTAAGCTATCTCTTCTTCTTCCTAGTCTGGCTTCATCTGGAAGCTCATCTGAAACCTGGTGACCCTGCTGGTATTTACAATACTGGTGGCATAGCTTCAACACTCATGGAAGCAGCAGTCAAGAAATCAAACGACGTATTGCATTAGGCAAGTCTGCTGCACAAGACTTCATGAAAGTGTTGAAGAGCAAAGATGTCAGTGTGAGGACTAAGGTGTGCCTGATGCAATCCATGATATTTTCAACAACCTCATATGCATGTAAAAGTTGGGCAATGAATAAAGAAGACCATAGAAGAATTGGTGCATTTGAGTTATGATGTTGGAGGAGAATGTTCAAAGTTCCAAGGGCTGCCAAAAGAACAAACCAATCTGTATTGGAAGAAGTACAGTCACAATGCTGCTTCGAAGCCAGGATAACCAGACTTCGTCTCTCAAACTTTGGACATATTTTCAGGAAGGACCAATACCTGAAGATAGATATCATATTTGGTAAAGTGGAGTGTCTGAGAAAAAGAGGAAGTACCCAAGTAGATGGATTGGCACACTGGCAGTAACAATGGGCTCAAGCATAGCAATGACTGTGAGGTTGGTTCAAGACTGGGCAGTGTTTCATTCTGTTGTACGTAGGGTCACTATGAATCAGTACTGACTCAATGGCACCTAACAACAACAACAATGGCTAAAGGCAAGAAGACTTTTAAGGTGCCTAATATTAAAAACCTGGGTTGCATTGAAGAGACTGCTGGTAGAATTATGGTGGTCAAAAGCAGTTCTGATAAGGACCCAGAAGGAAGTGGAGAAGCTTTAGAGAAAGTCTCTGTTATCTTAGAGAACACATATGGATGGCACGAGTAACAGAATGTTGCTAGAAATGTGGGTACTAAATGTGCCTCTGGTGAAGCTTCAAAAGAAAATGATGACAAGGGAGGAAGGGTGATTTTTTTTTATGCAATGTCCAAGTACTTGTCTGAATCTGAACATAAGGTACAACTTGTAAGTGATAAACTTGGATATCTGGCTGAGGAACTTTCTAAGTTAGATCTTAAAGGGAACGCATGGTTTTTCCTTGCCACTTATTGTAAAATGTAAGAGGAAAGATATAGACTTAAAATGAATTGAGCAAAATGAAAACAGAATTTTAAAAAACTGGAAAATTCTATTGTACAATCTAAGGGAACATGTTCTAGAATGTTCACCAAGGACATGGCTCCTTGATTAAGCTTGGATGATAAATCTAAACAACTACCACAGCAGAAAATCTAAGCAACTACCACAGCTTAGACTGAAGGGGAGAGAGAAAGAAGAGAAGAAAAAAACACTATCTTCGTCCTGGGATTCTATAGGCAGGAAATAGTTTAAAGGAGTGCCATCTGTTGTCCTCCAAGGACAGAAAAGACCTAAATCCCTAGAGCAGCTCAGGGATCAGCAGAGCTGTTGGAAGGAGCATGAGAAGCAGGGCCTTCATGGTTTCAAAAGATGTGGTCCTATTCTCCTGGATCTCAAAGGTTCGAGCCACAATCCCATACATTTCAAAAAGTCAGCTCTTCACCCAGAGTGTGGAGCTGCCATAAAGGTGTATTGGGGGATGGGTCTAGTACCCAAAGCTGAGAGGACAGGGCTGTCATGCTCAAGGAACAGAATAATGGGACCATGGCCAAGGGGGTTGGATTGCCACTCAGATAGACAGGGAGAATACGACCACCAAAAGACAAGGGACCAGATTTGCTATCCCAGAGAACCTTTAAGGTGAAGCTGAAGCCCAGGGTTAAAGAGCTTTTACCCAGAATCCTGAGGGCATGGCCAACACCCGGAATATGGAGGGCAGGGTAACTGTGCAGATGTTCTCAGGGAAGAGAGGGTTATTTTCAAGCCTGGAGAGCTGATGTAATTTGTTCTGCTCAGTTTTGAACTTGCTTTAACTTAACGCCTGCTATCCCTTCTTTCCCTCCAATTTCTCACATTTGTAATGGAAGTGTCTACCTTGTGCCTGTTCCACTTCTGTATTCTAGAAGCAGATGACTTATAGATTACATTTCACAAGTTCACAGATGAAGAAAATTTTTGCACTAGGATGGGATACACCAAAAGCGCACCCACATTTGATGATTCAGAAGATGAGATTTTGAACTTGGAGTTATTTTAAGACTTTTGGAATGATGTAATTGGGTGAATGTACTTTGCATGTGACAAGGACATGAATTTTTGGGAACTAAAAGATGGAATGTTACAGATTGAATTGTGAACCCCTTCCTCCAAATAAGTGTTGTAAATCCTAGTTTCTATGCTTGTAGTTGGGGACTTGGTGTGGCACTGTAAGGTAGTTACTGGACTGCTAGCCTCAAGGTCAGCAGTTCAAACCCACAAGCTGCTCCTCAAAAGCCCTACAGGGTTGGAACCAACTCAACAGCACTTAACAACAACAACATGCTTGTAGTTTTAATCTTATTTGGGAATGGCTTGTTTTGGGTATGTTCATGAGATTGAAGTGCTGTAGGGTATGTCTTGAGTCATTCTTACTTTGAGATATAGAGATTAAACACACAAACTCGAGAAGCAGAGATGGGAGAAGAGAGATGCCAACCCACATGAAAATCATCCAGGAGCACAAACTCAGATACATGAGGATCTTTCTTCAGAGCTGACAGTCTCTCCATAGAATCAGCACCAGGAATTCAGACTTCTAGCCTTCTGAACTATGGAAAATAAATTTCTGCTTGCTAAAGCCACTCATTTGTGGTATTTCTATTATAACCGCACTAGGGCATTGTGGGTTAATGTACTGCACTGCAAAGTCAGTTTGAACCGCAAGATTGGTGGGTTTAGCTCATCAGCTGCTCCTAGAAAATCCTATACAGGGTTGCTATGGGCTGGAATCAACTTGATGGCACCTAATACAACAGTTAACAAAAAGCTTAAAAAGAAAACTCTGCTGTCAAGTCAATTCCAGCTCATAGCAACCCTAGAAGAGAGTGTAGAACTACTCTTTAGGAAGCAGACAGACTCATCTTTCTCCCTAGATAATAAGACATCCCCCACCCCTATTTTTCAGGTGCTGAAACTGAGGTTCAGTAAGAACGATGGACATTTTTTAAATACAGTGAATGACAAGGTCAGAATTCTGTCCTGTGCATTTTCCACTCCACCATTCACAGTTTACTGCAGCAAACACTGCCTTTTCCATTCTGAGAATCCACTTAAGCTCTTAAATTAGAACATGCCATGAGTCGACAAGATAGAAATAATGAAGAAATCCCTGCAGCCAGAGTGCTAGTTGAGTCTGTGTCTACAGCCTCTCTCAGGAGGTGCCTCTGAATGCTGCTTTCCTGGGACCTGGGGAGTTGCAGACCCAGGTCAGGATGGGAAGAGAAGAAGGCCCAAGGGAAAAGGAAAAGAGGGACCGTGCTCTGGGGTTAATGAGGTATAACCACTGCACTGTAGGCATTGGAGCCTTCCAAGGTCTCCAACTCCTTTCATGCCAGGCCCAGACTAAGGCTGAAAAATCCTACTGGTCATAGTATATTTTCAAAGGCTTAGTTGGATCAGTAAGAAGAATGCCTGAAATTGTCACTAATGCAGTTTGCTCTGTTTCCAAGACATGGGGCTTAGAGGCCAAGAATCTTACTCAATATCATCTGGACTACTTACTGGAGGAAAATCACAGCAAGTTCAAGGTGTCGGTGACTATGATGAAAATGGGCTTCAGTGAGCATGAAATTAAATCAAATCAAAGCATGGAAAACCTTGAAAATCCCTTCCTGTCTTAAATGAAAACCACAAAGAATGTATATGAATAATTCCTTGATGTCCAATTTTTTCCTTCCAAAATAAATCCTTTCAAAGGGTTAGAAGAGTTAGAGACAGCATGTGGGCTTCCAAACACACCCTCACATGTAAATACTTAACACAATATCTGCACTTTCAAAATTATTTTTACTACCACGTTTACCAAAACAGTTGTTTTTTAGAAAGAGGTTGTTGGCTTTCTTATGAATGTAATAGAGTATGATCCATGGCATAGAGACAGGCATATGTAAAACACCTGGTAATAATCCATGGTGGAAGAGCTTCACACATTCTAAGTTTTCAAGTCAGTATAAACAATCAGGGCAGTGTGGTACTTTTGTAAATACTGAATGTTTGTAGGTCTGGATATGCAGGATCCTGATATAAAAGATGAAATTCTCCTCCTAATAAATATCCTAGGTCTGAGGTAGGATATGAAAAGCTAAAGGTAGATAGAGAACTGATGAGTTTAATTCAACACATCGTTGTTAAACGTGTGCTGTTGTTAGGTGTCGTCGAGTCAGTTCCAACTCATAGCAACTCGTGCACAACAGAGCAAAACACTGCCCTGTCCTGCGCCATCCTCACAGTTGTTAAACTTGCTGCTGCCACCATGTAAAGCCATCTCATTGGAGGTCTTCTTCTTTTACACTGACCATCCATTTAACCAAACATGATGTCCCTCTTTGTTGAACACATACTATGAAATATATGTGTATCAGGAATTGTATCAAATATTAGATAGGCCCAAAGTCGAATGAGTCAAAACCCTGCCCTCCAGAGCTCAAAGCCAGATCAGGGAACTGAAGTTTCAGGCACTGACTTTAAGCTACACGTTATCTCAGATCTCTGAAATTTGGATGAATCGTACAATTGACAGGGTGTCAAAATCTATTTGGCAGGGTGTCTTCTTTTTTAGGTCATCGGATTTGTGCCATCAAGTCAGTTTCAACTCATAGCAATCCTGTATAGGGTTTTTGAGGCTGTCAATCTCTACAGGGGCAGAAAGCCTCATGTTTCTCCCACGGAGCAACTTGTGGATTTGAACTGCTGACCTGCGGTTAGCAGTCCAACACATAATCCACTACATCACCAGAGTTCCTTTTCTTCTTGTTAATGTTGTGAAGTGCCATCGAGTCAGTTCCAACTCACAGCGACCCTGTATAGGGTTTCCAAAGAGCAGCTGGTGAGCTTGAACCACCAACATTGCAATTCAAACAGACCTTGCAGTCCAGAGCATTAACCCACAGTGTTACAATAGGTGATACATAACATCACAGAGCAACTAGTTATCTGTTATAACGAAGCTCACAGGTGGTGAAATATGGTAATTATTACATAAGGCAGAACGTTGGTGGTGGTGGTGGTTCCCATCGAGTCAGCTCTGACATAATTATGATGACCCCACATACATGTACTATCTTCATGTCCATTCATATGTTAGCGCTCATTGTTGTAGCCACTGTGTATTTTGAGAGCCTCCCAACCTAGTGAGCTCATCTTCCAGCATTATGTTGCTGTTAAATGCCATCAAGTCGATTCCAACTCATAGCAGCCCTGTATAGCATTTCTGAGGAATGGCTGGTGGATTTGAACGACCAACCTTGAAATTATAAGTCCAGTGCTTATCCTACAGTGCTACACCAGGACTCCCATTATATCCTATTATAATCCATAGAGTTTTCACTGACTAATTTTCAAAAGTAGATCACAAAGCCCTTTTTATTTGTCCCTCTTAGTCTGAACGTTCTGTTGAAATCTGTCCACCACAGGTAACCCTGTGTGTATTTGAAATACAGATGACATAGCTTCCAAAATCATAGCAGCATGCAAGCCACAAGAGTAAAACAATAAAGAAATTTAAAGTTTCTTTTCAAACCCAAAAATATCATCCATCCCTGGAAGAGTATTTGTAATTGAGAAACTTAAGTTTACATGTATTGGCTGAAAAAGTAGGGAACTTACAGCTGATAACACAAAAGCTCTTATAAATTTGTTTTGATTGCAATAATAAAATGATGAAAAGGTGTTGTCATTTTATGTATCTCTAAATAATAAGAATGAATATTGCACAGTAAATTTTCACTCAATTTTCTTCCTTGAAATTTCTTGGGTTCCCTTCCTTCAATTTCAATAAGATGGTTGTGAATTAATTTACCTGAAAATAATATATACACTAAGAATTAGGAAGGAGTCCTGGTGGCACAAACAGTTAAGTGCTCAGCTTCTGAGAGGCTGGTGGTTTGAAACCACTCAGTGGCTCCAGGGGAGAAAAACCTGGCAATATGTGTCCATGAAGATTGCAGTCAATAAAGTCCTATTGTACAGTTCTACACTGTCATGACAAGCTATGGACAACATTGAGAAGTATGAGTATTCCAGAACTCTTAACTGTACTTCTGAGAAATCTGTACCTGGACCAAGAAGCAGTTGTTCGAACAGAGCACGGGAACACTGAATGTTTTAAAATTGGGAAAGGTGTGCGACAAGGTTGTGTTCTTTCACCATACTTATTCAACCTGTATGCTGAACAAATAATACGAGAAGCTGGGTTCTATGAAGAAAAATGTGGCATCAGGATTGGAGGATGACCTGCGATATGCAGATAATACAACCTTGCTTGCTGAAAGTGAGGAGGACTTGAAACATTTACTGATGAAGATCAAAGAACACAGCCTTCGGTATGGATTGCATCTCAATGTCAAGAAAACAAAAATCTTCACCACTGGACCAGTAAACAACATTCTTATCAACGAAGAAAAGATTGAAGTTGTCAAGGACTTCATTCTTCTTGGATCAACTATCAACGTTCACGGAAGCAAGAGTCAAGAGATTAGATGATGCATTGCATTAGGCAAATCTGCTGCACAGGAACTTTTTAAAGTGTTAAAGAGCAAAGATGTCAGCTTGAGGACTAAGATGCGCCTGACCCAAGCCATGGTACTTTCAATAACCTCATATGGATGCGAAAGCTGGACAGTGAATAAGGAAGATCGTAGAAGAATTGATGCCTTTGAATTGTGGTGTTGGAGGACAATACAAAAAGTGCCATGGACTGCCAAAAGAACCAATAGATCTGTTTTGGAAGAAGTGCAGCCAGAGTGCTCCTTGGAGGCCAAGATGGCTAAGCTTTGTCTCTCATACTTTGGACATGTTGTCAGGAGGGAACAGTCGCTGAAGAGGGATGTCATGCTGGGTAAGATGGAGAGTCAGAGAAAAAGAGGAAGACCCCTTAGGAGATGGATCGGTCAGGTGGCATCATTGATGGTGTCAAGTGTGGCAGCGGTAGTGAGGTTGGCCCAGGATCGGACATTGTTTCGTTCTGCTGTGCATGTGGTCACTATGAGTCGGTTTCAACTCGATGGCACTTGACAACAACAACAACACACTGTCACTTGGGGTTGCTATGATCCAAAAACAACAGCACCCAACAAAAACAATAATAGATTTATTTTCCAGAATTGGGTACTTCACACAAATATTCAACTGCATGGTTCAAAATTATTGTCTAGTTCATGGACCACTAGTTTCTCTGAGACAGAAAATAACGTAAATGCTTGAAATAGAAAACAGACAACAAACAAATCTTTAAGCTTTTTTTTTTTCAATATTCTCAGTCAATAAACCCTTCCACTAGTTAGTTCCTCCTCTTCATACCCTCCATATACCCCATGCTTCAGCCCCAGTAGAGTCCTTGGTGGTACAAGTGGTTAAGTGCTCAATTAAACTGCCTAACTTTCACATGCATATGAAGCAACTGAAAATACCATGGCTTGAGTCAGGTGCACCTTAGTCCTCAAACTGACATATTTGTTCTTGAACACTTTAAAGAGGTCTTGTGCCACAGATTTGCCAAATCCAATACATCAGTTGATTTCTTGACTGCTGATTCCATGAGTATTAATAATTGATCCTAGCAAAATGAAAATTTTGACAGCTTCAATCTTTTCTCCATTTATACCGATGTTATTTACTGGTCCAATGGTGAGGATTTTTGTTTTCTTTACACTGAGGTACAACCCAAACTGAAAGCTGTCATCTTTGATTTTCATCAGTAAATATTTTATGTCCTCTTCACTTTCAGCCAGCAAAGTTGTATCATCTGTATATCGCAGGTTGTTAATTCTGATGTCATGTTCTTCTTCATATAATCCATTTTCATGGATTATTTGCTCAGCATACAGGTTGAATAAGTATGGTGAAAGACTACAACCCTGGTAAACATCTTTCCATTCAGTGTCCTCTTGTTCTATTTGTACAATGGCCTCTTTGTCTATACACAGGTTCCTCATGAGCACAACTTACTGTTATGAAATTCCCTTTCTTAGCAAACTTATCTATAGTTTGTTATGATCCATACAGTCAAAAGCCTTTGCATATAGTCAATAAAGCACAGTTAAACATCTTTCTGGCACTCTCTGCTTTCAATGAAGATCCATCTAATGTCAGCAATGATACCCCTCATTCCTCGTACTCTTGTGAATCTGATTTGAATTTCTGGTAGTTCCCTGTCGATGTATCATCGCAACCATTTTTTAATTATTTTCAGCAAAATTTTACTTGCATGTGTTATTAATGATATTGTTCAATGACTTCCTCATTCTCTTTTTGAAATGGGCACAAATATGGATCTCTTCCAATCCATCAGTCAGGTTGTTGTCATCGAAATTTCTTGGCAAAGATAAGTGAGCACCTCCAGTGCCACATCAGTTTGTTGAAAGATGGCAATTTGTATTCCTTCAATTCCTGAAGCCTTGTTTTGCTCCAATGCCTTCGGTGCAGCTTGGACTTCTTCCTTTAGTACCATCTCCCTTTTTTTGTGTATCTTCCAGTTAGTTATTTATCTTCCCACCCCCTCCTTACCCATGGTAACCATCAAAGGATGTTTCTTTTAGAGTGAAAACCTTTTCTTGACTTTTTAAAATAGTGGTCTCATACAATATTTGTCCTTTTATGACTGATTTGACTTATTGCACTTATCATAATATCCTACACATTCATCAATGTTACGAGGTGTTATGGTTAACAGCCCAAATCATAACCTCCTGATAGCAAAGTGGATTATGAATTGGCTGCTTACCATAAGGTCAGCATTTTGAATCTACCAGCTGCTCTATGGTAAAATAATGATGCTTTCTGCTTCCAAAAAGCAGACCCTATATAAGGTCTATGAGTCGGAACCAAGAGTATACAACCACCAACAACACTGAAGTATTATATGTGATATAAACAAAAGGATATAGGACAACAGCTAGCAAATGCATGCAGGTCGGCTGTAGCCCATAGATGTATGTGTTTGATTCAACAGTGTTTTCTAAAATGTTAAATTGTTATGAACAAATGAGTCTTGTTTTGGGGCTTCTTAAAAGAAAAAGCATGAACTCTAGCAACACCGAGCCAGAATCCCACAATGGTGACCATAGGCTAATTCTGTAGGAACCAGCCCTTATAGAGGGAGGGAACAAGCCAGGGTCCCCTGCAGAATGTGGGTGGGTTGGGAGTCCTTTTGTGGTATAGATTCCAGGCAGAAAGTTTGTTGTTGGTGGTGGTGTTTAACTTTTTATTATGAATTGGATGAAGGTTTACAGAGCCTTTCCATTCAGCACCCATACACATTTTGTTACATGTCATTGATTGTAATCTCACTTGACCTCTCTCTTATTGTATATTGTCCTCCCCTTCACCTAAGTTAAAGACAGGAGACCAGAAGAGTTGTGGGATGACATCAAGAACATCATACATGAAGAAAGTAAAAAGTCATTGACAAGACAAGAAAGAAGGAAAAGGTCAAAATGGATGTCAGAAGAGACACTGAAACTTGCTCTCCAGTGTAGAGATGCTAAAACAAATGGAAGAAAAGAGGAGGTACAAGAGCTGAACAGAAAATTTCAAAGATCAGCTTGAGAAGATCAAGCTAAATATTACAACAAAATGTGCAAAGATCTGGAATCAGAAAACCAAAAAGGAAGAACATGCTCAGCATTTCTCAAGCTGGGGGAGTTGAAGAAAAAATTCAAGCCTCAACTTCAGTTATTGAAAGATTCTCTTGGCAAATTATTGAATGGTGCAGAAACCATCAAGAGAAGATCGAAGAAATACACAGAGTCACTGTAACAAAAGGAAATGATTAATGTTCAACCGTTTCAAGAGGTAGCATATGATCAAGAGCCAATGATACTGAAGGAGGAAGTCTAAGGTGCATTGAAGGAATTGGCAAAGAACAAGGCACCAGATACTTATGGAATAAAAATTGAAATTTTTCAAGAAAGTGAGGTGGCACAGGAGGCACTCACTCACCTCTGCCAAGAAATTTGGAAGACAACTATCTGGCCGACTGATTGGAAGAGATCCACATTTGTGCCCATTCCAAAGAGAGGTGACACAACGGAATGTGGAAATCATCGGACAATCTCTTTGATATCCCACGTGAGTAAAGTTTTACTAAAGGTAATACAGAAATGGCTACAAGCATACATTGACAAAGAACTTCCAGATTTTCAAGTCAGATTCAGAAGAGGCCGTGGAACGAGGAATATCACTGCTGACATCCGATGGATCTTGGCTGACAGCTGAGAATATCAGAAAAATGTTTACCTGTGCTTTATTGATTACTCAAAGGCTTTTGATTGTGTGGCTCATGACAAGCTATGGACAATATTGAGAAGTTTGAGTATTCTGGAACACTTAATTTTGCTCATGAGGAATCTGTACCTAGACCAAGAGGCAGTTGTTCAAATAGAACATGAGAACACTGAAAAGTTAAAATTAAGAAAGGTGTGCGACAAGGTTGTATTCTTTCACTATAATTATTCAACCTGTATGCTGAGCAAATAATCCAGAAGCTGGGTTATATGAAGAAAAATGTGGCATCAGGATTGGAGGATGACTCATTAACAACATACGCTATGCAGATGATACAACCTTGCTTGCTGAAAGTGAAGAGGACTTAAAACATTTACTGATGAAGATCAAAGAGCACAGCCTTCAGTATGAATTACATCTCAATATAAAGAAAACTAAAATCCTCACCACTGGACCAATAAACAACATTCTTATCGACTGAGAAAAGATTGAACTTGTCAAGGACTTCATTCTCCTTGAATCAACTATCAACACCCACAGAAGCAGCAGTCAAGAAATCAAAGGACGTATTGCATTAGGCAAATGTGCTGCACAAGACCTTTTTATAGTGTTGAAGAGCAAAGATGTCAGCTTGAGGACTAAGGTGTGCCTGACCCAAGCCATGGTATTTTCAATAACCTCATATGCATGAGAAAGCTGGACAGTGAATAAGGAAGACTGTAGAAGAATTGATGCTTTTGAGTTATGGTGTTGGAGGAGAATATTGAAAGTGCCATGGGCTTCAAAAGAACAAATAAATCCGTTTTGGAAGAAGTGCAGCCAGAATGCTCCTTGAAGGCCAAGATGGCCTAACTTCACCTCTCAATACTGACATATTGTCAGGAGGGACCAATTGCTGGAGAAGGATATCATGTTTGGTAAGGTGGAAGGTCAGACAAAAAGAGGAAGACCCCCAACTAGATGGATTGGCCAAGTGGCAGCATTGATAGATAGGCCCAAGACCAGGCAGCATTTCGTTCTGCTGTGCATAAGGTCGCTATGGGTCGGTACAAACTCTATGGCACCTAACAACAACCACCACCACCCCACCCCAGTTGGGAGTGTGATGGCACCATACGATAAGTACTGGACTACAAACCAGAAGGTCAGCAGTTTGAATTCACCAGCCACTCCGCAGGAGAAAGATGAGACCTTCTGCTCCCGCAAAGATTAGAGCCTCGGAAACCCTATTTCCTATGGGTTTGAGTCGTAATTGCCTTGATGGCACTTAACAACAATCCTCCAGTTAGTAGTTTACCTTCTCTCCCCCTCCTACTCCTACCCCTGGTAACCACCAAACCATGCTTCTTTTAGTGTCAAAACCTTTTCTTGACTTTTTATAATAGTGGTTTCATACAATATTTGTCTTTTATGATTGACTTATTGCACTCAGCATAATGTCCTCCACATTCATCTGTGATGAGATATTTTGCAGATTTCTCATTATTTGTTAACATTGCATAGTATTCCATTGTGTGTATGTATTACAGTTTATTGATCCATTCTTCTGTTGTGATGAACATGGGTGTGCATATATCTATTTATGTCATACGTTTTATTTCTCTAGAATATACACCAAGTAGTGGGATTGTTGGATTAAATGATATTTTATTTCCAACTTTTTAAGGAAGCCCCATACCACTTTATACAGTGCCTGCACCATTTTACAGTCTCTCAGAAGGTTCCAATCTCTCCACACCCTCCCTAGCCTTGTTGTTTCCTGTTTTTTAGAACTTTGTTACTAATTCTGGGATGAGAGGACATCTCGTTGTTGTTTTGATTTGCATCCCTCACTATGAGCTGGAATAGACTCTACAGCACTTAACAACAATAAAATGATTAATGATTGTGAGTGGTTCTTCATATGTTTGTTGACCACCTGAATGTCTTCTTTGATGAAGTGTTGTCTTTTTTCTTGTTGAGGTATTGACGTTTTCTATAAACTTTAGAGATAAGTCTCCTAGTTGCCAATTTTTTCCCCCAAGTCCATGAGTTCTCTTTCTTTTTACTACTTTGGTAAAATCTTTTGGTGCACATAGTTTGGCACTGTAGGATAAGCACCGGACTGCTAATCAGGAGGTCGGTAGTTCAAACCCACCAACTGCATCAGCTGCTCCTCATAAACCCTATACAAGGTCGCTATGAATTGTTACTGATCCAACAGCACTTAGCAACAACAACAAAGTTTTAATTTTAGAAGGTCCTAGTTATGTTGTTTTGTTGTTGTCATCAGTTTCAACTCATAGCAACCCTGTGTAGGGTTTCTAAAAGTAGCTGGTGTGTTTGAACTGCCAACCTGTGGTTACCAGTCCAGTGCTTCCCCTATAGCGCCACTCATGTAGAGGGTATTTTGTTTGCAGTTCATACTTAGCTAAGCAGGCAACCATACACAAACTTATACAAAATCCAACACTCCCATCTCCCTGTTTTTTCCTTTATCCTCGGGACTTACTACCACAGCAATAGTCACTAAATATCTGAAAGATAAATAAAAACATGATTAAAGCATTTTACCCCTGGAAAAGATTATTTTGGTGGTCATTTAACAGTCTGAGTTTACAAATGAGGAAACAAAAGTCTAGTAAAGTTGAATATTTGCCAATAGAACACTAAGATAAGTCCATAATAGTTAATAGATTGCACTAAAGGCTTGGGCAACAGAGGGGGAATTGCAACCTACAACAGTATAGTGAACATATGTTGTTTTGTCTGTCTCTAGTTCACTCCCTCGCTCACTGGAAATAATAACCCCTATTTTGCTTGGGGAGTCTTGGTGTGGTGCTGTAGGATAAGTCCTGAACTGCTAACTTCAAAGCTGGCAGTTCAAATCCACCAGCTGCTCCTCAGAAACCCTCTATAGGGTCATTATGAGCTGGAACCAACTCCCAGGCACTGAGTAACAACAAAACAATTTTGCCTGGGGAGTGTCATGGATTGAAGAGTGTGTCCCCAAGATTATGTCAACATGGCTGAGCCATGACTCTAGGTGGTTTGGCAGTTATGTAATGATATGATTTGGCAGTTGTGTGATGTTGTAATCATTCCCATGATTGGTTAGTCAATCAATTGTAAGAAGATTAAGGTGGGATGTAATGCCCTTGCTTAGGTCACCGCCCTGATCTGATGTAATTGCCTTGAGGTGTGGCCTGCACCATCTTTTATTGCAAAGAGACAAACGGTGAGAAAAGTGAACACAGACAGGGACCTTAGTACCATCCAGAAAGAAGAGCCAGGAACAGTGTAGTTTCTGCACCCTGGGTTTCTGTGCTGAGAATGTCCTAGACCTAGGGGAAGATTGATGCTAAGGTATGTAAATATCCAACAACACCAAGCTGAAAGGAGACAAAGAGCTTCTTCCCCCAGAGTCAGAAAAGAGAGAAAACCTTCACCCAGACCTGGTGCCTGAACGTGGACTTGTAGCCTCTTAAACTATGAAAGGATACATTTCTGTTTGTTAAAGCCATCCACTTGAGGCATTTCTGTTATGGCAGCACTAGATCACTAAAACCAGAAGCTACTACTCTTCCTCATCGCATTTGATTCAGGTAGAACTGAGTCCACCTAGCTTTATAGATGGTATGTGACCCAAGCCTGACCAGGAAACCTATACCTGGAGCCAAAGAAGAATCTTTACACTAGGAGTCACAGAGAAGAGAAGATGAAGTTCTGAAAGATGCTACTGGTACCCAAACTAAAACAGCGCGATCTAATGAAAAGACGACAGGTTACATTTCCTTGGGAAAATTGCTTAAGTACTCTGAGTCTCACTTAGCACATCTGTAAACGAAAGTAATTCCTACCTCAAAGGACTGCTGATTGTAAAGAAATAATATATGTAAAATGCCTGGCACACAGTAGGGGCTCATTAATGCTGGCATCCTTTCTCTCCCTTCCGAATAATGTCAGATGGATGTGGCGTTACTGTAATTAAAATGTAAGAAGTGCATTGGCAGACTTTCTGTACAGCATATTGAGAACAGCTTTTTCAGTAGCTACCTTATGTGATTTCAGGGAATTGGGGAGGGAAAATAAAATAAAATGCAGCTTGCTTTCCTGGAACAATTCAAGTCATTTCCAATGCCTGCCAAGTATAGCCCATAAGTCTATGTCTACATTCATCTATTATCTCACCTCCATATAGATAAAGTGGTTTTTCTCCCAACTCATTGTCCATTTTATTTTTAAAACGGGAACTCCTTTAAATCCCTGGCAATCATTTGGCTGACAGTTGGATTATAATTTAATAATAACCTAAGTGAGCGGTTGCATGATACTTCCTGATTTCAAAATACTTTGCAAATCTGAGTTAGCATGAATATGAACATGCCAGTTTTTCTGGGTTAATATTGCAATTATACTTTGCTTTTTCCATAGAAATGCGGTGACCATTTTTTCACTAGAAATGGGGAAAACAAGAAGTGAATAAAACTGTCTTCCCAATGGATTCAAACACAATATAGTTGAGATATGAGACAGACACTTTATTGATTTAATGTTCCTCTAATGAACATCTATGAGGATTTACAGGTATGGTACTTCTTGCTAATTCTGTTTAAGAAATTGAGTATATTACTGGTGACAGAAAGGAAACCCAAGACAAAGTTCCAACCTTCAAAATAACTGTTTACTTCAAGAAATCAGAAAATTGTCTACTTGTGATTTGTTCTTAAACTAAATGAGAAAATATCAACTCATACAGTGTTGTAAAATAGCCCACTTTTTCCACTGTAGTACCAAATTGTAGTAGAGTAAGTATAGAGCCAGAAAGATCTACACTTAGAATTCATCTTCTCATATCAGCTATGTAACTCTGAATCTCATCCCAATTTCTAAAGTGGAGGTGATAACCCTGATTTTTCAGGATTATTGGCAGGTTCAAAATATATTCTGCTTTACATAATACCTGGAATATGACAGGTGATCATATTAGCCTCAAATTTGCTCTCTATATCCACAATTCATCCTCCTCCCCTCCCCTAAAATTATTCTGACATTCATTCACTTTGCAAGAAAGCAGAGCATCATAATGAATAAAAAGGGGTTTGCCTATATCAATCCATTACTTTTGAGTAAATTCTGATTCATGGCAGCCTATGTTATTATGGAGCAGGGACACTACACAGGGTTATCTTGGCTATAATTGTAAAGGAAGCAGATTAGTAGGACTCATCTTCTACGGTACTGCTGGGTGCAACCTCTTTACACTACCCAGGGACTTTTTAATTGTGATATTTATACTGTAGTACCTATAATTTTTCTTGGAACCACCATCAACACTCATGGAAGCAGCAGTTAAGAAAAGTAAACGTCGCATTGCATTAGGCAAATCTGCTGCATAAGATTTCTTTACAGTGTTAAAGAGCAAAGATGTCAGTTTGAGGACTAAGGTGTACCTGACCTGAGCTATGGTATTTTCAATTGCTCATATCCATATGAAAGTTAGGCAGGGAATAAGGAAGACCATAGAAGAATTGATGTATTTGAGTTATGGTGTTGGAGAAGAATATTGAAAGTACCACGGGCTGCCAAAACAATCAGAGTGCTTTTTGGAGGCCAGGATGGCCAGACTTCGTCTCTCATACTTCAGACATATTGTCAGGAGGGACCAGTGCCTAGAGAAGGACATCATGCTTGGTAAAGCTGAGGAAGAGTGAAAAAAAGAGAGACCCCCAACGAGATGGATTGGCTCAGTGGCAGCTGCCATTGGCTCAAGTGTAGCAAAAATTGTAAGGATGGCGCAGGACTGGGCCATGTTTCATTATGTTGTTCATAGAATTGCTATGGGTCAGAACCAACTTGACAGCACCTAAAACAACAACAAATATATAGAGATCATGATAAATAAATGTACTAGGATAAGTAAATAAATACAAGCACACACATACACACTATATAAAGATGACAGAAAAAAAATTGATGTATTTAAACTACGGTGTTAGGGAAGAACATTGCATATGTGGTTTGCCAGAAGAAACACATTAGTTTTGAAGAATTAAACCTGATTGCTCCATACAAGTGAGAATGGTGTGACCTTGGGTTGTTTACTTAGGAAAGGTCATCGGGAAAGACCAATTGCTAAAAATGGGCATCCACAGAGTTCGACAGCATCGCTGACAGATTTAGACTGATAAATATCTTCCTCCAAATTATGATACAAGATAGGGTTCGTTCTAGACTAAATGCTGCTCCTCTGTGATACCACAATAGCCTGTCAGCCCTGCATCACAGAAGTTATTACATTGTCCTGAAACTGCACAGCTGACTGACTTTCTGAAGGCAGATACTGAGTCTGTCTTGCTCAATGACATTTCCCCATTATTGCGCACGGTAGGAGCGCAACACTTTTTAGTGTTACCCTAATTATTAGTGAAATGTGGCTTCTGAATTCTTCATTTTGCTTTCAAACTACTTGGTAACAAAATGGGTCTTTAAGAAAGTCCTGGGAACACAGTGGCTCCATGCAATAAGCACTAGATTGCAAACCACAAGGTCAGAGGTTGAAGCCCACTAGTCTCTCTGTGGGAGAAAGAGAAGGCTTTCTGCTCCTGAAAAGATTTAAAAGCTTCAGAAACCCTATACAGGGTGGTTATGAGTCAGAGCCAACTCCACGGCATTTAACAACAACAAGAAGCAAGTCCCAGAGTTACTGGCCTCTTGACTGAAGGGTTTTTAATAGGAGGCCAAGTTTCTGGAATTCATCAGCCTGTGAGGTTATAGCACCCTCCTGCAAGGTGGGATTGGGATGAGACCCTCTGGAATCTGTATTACATAAAGCCAACCAACCAGGAGCATGGACTGGGGTAGAGTATGGGAAGGCTTCAAGCTAGTCTTCTTGTCGAGGGAGGCCAATTAATGACCTGGGGGCATATCTGGATTCTCTGCAGATTTTCTCTTCCTTCTATATAAATACTGGGGAGTCCTGATATGGCACTGTAAGGTAAGTGTAGGACCACAAGGTCAGTTTGAACCACAAGGTGGGAAGTTCAAACTCACTGGCTGCTTCTTGGAAACCCTATACTGGGTCACTAGGAGTCAAAACTGACTCAATGGCACTTAACAACAACATATAAATACTAATGCCTACTGAAGACTGGTGTGGTACTTCAGGTTAATGCTCTGGACTACAAGGTCAGTTAGAACCGCAAGGTCAGTGGTGCAAGCTTACCAACCACTCCTAGGAAATCCTATACAGGGTCTCTACGAGTTGGAACCAACTCAACAGCACATAACAACAACAACTGAAGACTAGCACTTGCCCAGAAAAGCCTTTAGTGCTGTGTTATAGAAGACACTGTTTGCATGATATTTTGCTCTTAAAAAACAGTTGCCATCAAGTTGACCTGAACTCATGCACTCTTTGTGTGTCAGAATAGAACTGCACTCTACTTGTCAATGGCTGGCTTTTCAGCAGATCAGCAGGACTTTTTTTCTGGAGTACCTCTTGGAGTCCTGGTGTGGCGCTTCTAGATGGACTCAAACATCCAAAATTTTCCTCACTACTGTTGCTGGAGTCCATTGATGCTGCCACTTGGCCAATCCATCATGTTGGGGTCTTCCTATTTTTCTCTGACCCTCCACCTTACCAAACATGATATTCTTCTTCAGCGATTGATCCCTCCTGACAATAGGTCCAGAGTATGGTCCCTCCTGACAATATGTCCAGAGTATGAGAGACAAAGTTTGGCCATCTTGGCCTCTGAGGAGCACTCTGGCTGCATTTCTACAAAAACTTTATTCGCTTGAGATAGTAAATTGTAATCTTTCAAGAAAGTGAGGCAGCACAGAAGGCACTCACTCATCTCTGCCAAGAAATTTGGAAGACAACTATCTGGCCAACTGATTGGAAGAGATCCATATTTGTGTCCATTCCAAAGAG
>NW_006408566.1:19700551-19709582 GCF_000296735.1 Chrysochloris asiatica
ATTTGGATATGTTCTTTTTGACGATGAATGCAACATCATTCCTCTTCAATTTGTCATTCCCGGCATAATAAGCCATGTGGTTTTTAGATTCAAAATGGCCAATAACAGTCCATTTCAGCTCACTAATGCCTAACATATCCATGTTTATGTGTTCCATTTTTCTTAGATGTTTTATTGTGAATTATGTGATAGTTTACATGGGAGAACATTAGTTTTACATTCATTCTATCTTATATCATTTCATTGCCATGATTACAATCCCCTCCATGCATCATCAACCAACCAAAGGGTATACACTATAAGCCTGCACCCTGGTCATCAGCACACAGCCCCTCTCCCTCTCTGGATCTAAAGTCCCCAGGGGTTCCATCTCTCCACGTTATCGCCTCTACCTCCATCTCTGGCATCACTGCTTCTCTGGACAGGGTCCTGCTCTCCGCTCTTCTCCATTGATGGTCCCAGGGACCTCTGCTCCTAGACTGAAAGTTTCATTTTTGACAACTTCCAATTTTCCCAGATTCATACTTTGTACATTCCATGTTCCGATTTTCAGTGGATGTTTACAGCTGTTTCTCTTCATTTTGAGTTGTGCCCCATTAGCAAATGTGTATGAGTCATGTTGTTGTTGTTGTTGTTGTTGTTATGTGCCGTGGAGTCAGTTCCAACTCATAGCGACCCTGTACAGGGTTTCCAAGGCTGTGTATCTTTACAGAAGCAGAAAGCCTCATCTTTCTCCCACAGAACAGCTGGTAGTTTCGAACTGCTGACCTTGTGGCCCACAGCCCTATTCGTAACTACTACGCTACCAGAACATAGATGTCAATATCTACCTTCTTGAGAGACCATATAGTTTGTTTGTTTGGTGTTTTATTAAAAATAGAAATGGTGTTTATTCTCCTCAGCATAATTTGTGAAAGACCTGGATTCTGGTCTTGGTTGTCTTTCAGTAGCTGTGTGTCACTGGGCAGTCATTTTAACTTTCTGAGCTCTCATCATTTAGGATGAGTGATGATAATAGAGTTGCCTACCTCACTGGGTTAAGATACCCTCATAGCATAGTGGTTACAGTCTGGCTGCTAACCTCAAGGTCAGCAGTTCAAATCTACCAGCTATTCCGAGGGAGAAAGATGAGGCTTCCTGCTCCCATAAAGATTTACAGCCATAGAAATCCCATATAGGGTCACTATGAGTCAGAACTGACTCCACAGTACATAATCGCCACCACCTCACTGGGTTATTTTAAATATTCATAGTCAAGAGAGTAATTTTTCAATTGTAATGATCTCTACAAAATAAATTACAAAATCGTAAGTAGCATTTTTTAATGTTTGGTGGATTTTAAGAGTAGAGGTAATTTAACACTTTGCATAATAGTTGAAAGATTCTTTTTCTGTAAAAAATGTTTTAAAAGTGAGTGAACTTAAATAACCAGCAGGTAAGGAGTTTCCATCTTCAAAGTTCACAAAGCGCCGTCTGACATTACTTTTTAGCAGTCTAGAAAGATCTTTGTAAAATCCCTATTTTGCAAGTTAACTTGGTGGTGTTGTTCACTGCCAACTCAGAGACCTTATATAGGGTTTCCAAGGAGCGGCTGGTGAGCTTGAACCGCCAACCTTGCGGTTCAAATCGACCTTGCAGTCCAGCGCAGTAACCCACAGTGCCACACCAGTACTCCAAGTTAGATTGTTGTTGTTGTTGTTAAGTGCCGTAGAGTCGATTCCGTCCCATAGCGATCCTGTATAGGGTTTCCAAGGAGCAGCTGGTGTGCTTGAACCACAGACTTTGAACTTCAACCGACTTTGGGTCTGACACATTAGACCACAGCGCCGCACCAGGACTCCCAAATTTGATTAGTAGGTCTTCAATGTATTTGTGCAAAAACGTAAATTCTAAAAAGCCCTGTCACTGCCACTTAGCAGGGTATTTACAAAAGGATGAAACCTAAAGCGGCTTTCCTTGGCAGTTCCGCCTCCCTCGTGGGAGGGGCTGAACGAGGCGTCATCTCCTCCCCTATGACGCATCGGGATCCGCCCCCGCCTCTCCACTTCTCGCGGGATCTCTCCTGCGTACAGGACCGGGTCAGGCCCCGACATGGCGGCTGAAGAGGCTGATGTGGATGTCGAAGGGGATGTGGTGATGACGGCAGCACAGTCCGGGTGAGGCAAAGACTGGGTCTCTTTGGGGTACAGGGGGCGTGGGTGGAAGGAGAAGGCCTCGGGAATCTTGCGCGTGCGGCAAGGGACAGGGGATTGGAAGACCATCCGCTAGGCCCGCCCGCTTGCGCTTCCTGAACCCTGCGGATACTTGGCGCTAGAGTCGGAACGGCTCTTACCACCTTTTACCGGAGTGCAGTCGGGCGCCGATTCCGCCGGGCACATTGCACTCGAGCCAACAGTTCTAGTCCTCCTTCTCGCCCTTCCGCCTCAGCATCTCCCAGTTATCTTCCCAACCCCACACCTGCCAAGAACTGCAACAGGGGCGGCTTCCGGAGGGTCCACAACGGGACCCGAGCACAGGGACCCTTGTTCTAGCCCTTGCAAGCCGTGATGACCTTGGACAAATCGTTTCATCTCTCCTAGCCACAGGTTTCCTTTTTCACGTGGGGAAAAGTTGTGAGAAACTTCCTGACGGAAAGACAGCTTGACTTAAATAAAGGCTTTAGAGTTGGACAGCTCAGTTGCCTTCTGTGCTGCTGTAAGATAAGCGCTGGACTACTAACCAGGAGTCCTGATGTGAGTCTGTGGGATAAAGCTCTGGACTGCAAGGTGGTTTCAACCACAAGGTCGGTGGTTCAAGCTCACCAGTCACTCCTTGGAAACTCTATACATGGTCGTTGTAGGTTGTACTCAGCAACAACTGACCACAGCGTTGGCAGTTCAAACCCACCAGCCGCACCTTGGTCACCCTGTACCGACAAGGTTGCTAAGAGTTGGAACCAACTCGATGGCAATTAACAATTTACACTGTCACCTTGGGCAAGACACTTACCACTTCTGAGAACCATCTTAAGGTTGCTGTGAGCATCAGATGAAATAATTAAGGGACATATGGGAGGTGCCCTCCCTACAGTGCTGATATTGTGAGTCTGTGGCCAGGTTTCTGACTATAAAACAGTCCTGCAGAATAGGCCAGTGTGATTTTGAACTGCAGCCCCCGCTTGCAAGGTCTGATCCTTTGGCTTCTTCCCAAGTAAGGAAATCAATAGGTACCTTTTTATTTATTTATTTTTAAAGCAAGTCAATAGTTAGCATTTTAAAATTGTTCTTCCAATATCTCTTTTGAGTAAAGGACCAAGACCTAGGTGACCAGGAATCCCAAGACCTGAATTCTAAATTCAGCTGGTCAAGTAGTTTATATTATGAACAACTTTGTTAGTCTATTAGGTTTTATAACCATATGAAATTGTCAGTATTTGATGTTGTGTTGCTGACGCAATGGCAATTTCATATGACTCAACTTTATATGAAGGTCTTCTTGAATTGGGAAGAAGAGATAGTGGACATGAAAGTGCTTTGTGAACTCTAAAACCAAAAGATCAAACCCACTTCCATCAAGTTTATTCGGAGTCATAGTGATCCTGTATAGGGTTTCCGAGGCTATAAATCTTTACTGGAGCAGAAAGCGTCATCTTTTTCCCATGGAGCACCTTTTGGGTTTGAACGACGAACCTTGTGGTTAGCACTCCAGTGTTTTTCCTGCGGTGCTACAATAAAATGTGAGGGATAATTAAATACATGCTGTCGTTCTCCCTGAAATTGTTAAGAAAAGCAGCACAAATCTGCTTGTTACAGGGAGAAGGGAAGTAAAGATATGTTCATTGTTTACAATCTGTCATTCACTGTGTTAATGTTGTTAAGTGCTTTGGAGTAGGTTCGAATTCATAGCAATACTGTATAGGGTTTTGCGAGGCTGTAAATCTTTGAGGGAGCAGAAAGCCTCTTCTTTCTTCTGTGAAGCAGCTGGAAGACCCGAACCACTGACTTTTTGGTTCCTAGTCCAGTGCTTATCCTGTGGAGCCACCGTGCCTCCTCACTGTGTTATAGACATTTGTTGTTGGTAAGTACTGTGGAGTCGGTTCCAACTCATAGTGACCCTGCACAGGGTTTCCGAGGCTATAAATCTTTACGGGAGCAGAACGCCTCATCTTTCTTCCACGGAACTATTAGTAGTTTCAAACTGCTGACCTTGAGGTTGACAGCCTGACTCATAACCACTACGCTACCATAACATTACCACTTTCATATTTATTGTTTTGATTACAGAATTGATGAAAATGCAGTATCGGTTTTACAACAAGATCACTATCTGGATACATCCTGGAGAACTGATAATGGCCTTATTGTAAGTATTTTATGAAAATACTAGGGACATTAATTTATCCCAGAGTAGCAGTTTTTTTAACTTAAAAACAAAACAAAACTTGGTGACTGAAATAATATGCTAAAACATTTTTCTTACTTGAAGAATGAAAGAAACTGCTTCATTCTTTTGATTTGAAAACATGACCATTGGGAAGCAATGGGAGCAAAGTAGATTAAAGTGGAACTCCTTACTCTAACACTTACCAGATTTGTGAACCTATCTAAAAAAAATGGGCATCATTGCAGAATTCATATCTTCCTTTAGCAGTTACTTACTGAGTACCTAACTGTATGTTAGACAGTAGGC
The DNA here is from genome assembly GCF_000296735.1 of Chrysochloris asiatica. Lineage (NCBI taxonomy): Eukaryota > Metazoa > Chordata > Mammalia > Afrosoricida > Chrysochloridae > Chrysochloris > Chrysochloris asiatica. Next base: position 19,705,220 of record NW_006408566.1, read on the forward strand.
CAGTTTTGAGAATACAGCTATAATCAAGATAAACATGGTCCTGCTCTCAAGAAATTTACGTTCTAAAGGGCATTCAGACAGTAAATGAATAGATAAATTAGTTATACAAAATGAAGTGTCTTGGATTGAATTGTGTTACCTCAAAATATATGTCAGCTTGGTTGGGCCATACTTTTCAGTGGTTTGGCAGTTACATGATGATTTAATATGATGTCATAAACCAGTCTCATGTGATAATAAGAATTCAGGGTGAGATACACCATCCTTAATCCTACCATGACCTTGGTCTGATGTAAGGGAGTTTGCCAGGGGTGTGGCATGCAACACTTTTTATCTTACAAGAGATAAAAAGAGAGAAATGAGCAGAGAAGGGACTACCTATTACCACCAAGAAGAGCCAGGAGTGGAGTGCATCCTTTATACCCAGGGACCTTGTACTGTGAAGCATCTAGAGCCAAGAAAAGATTGATACCAAGACACTTGGAGATCTCCAAGCAATGAAAGGAGACCAGGACCTTTCTCCAAAATCTGCACTCTGAATTTGGACTTCTAAAATCCTAAACTGAGAGGGGATCCTGATGTGGCTCTGTAAGATAAGCACTGGACTGCTAATCCCAGGGTCAGTTCAAATCCACCAGTCGCTTCTCAGAAACCCTATACTGCATCCTTATGGCCGGAACTGACTCAACAGCACTTAGCAACAACAAGCTTCAAGGGTAAATTTGTTTGTTGAAGCATCCACATGTGCTATTTCTGTTATAGCAGCACTAGATAACTAAAGACATGAAGGAAATAAAGAATCTGGCTGAGAATAATAAGGTGGGGAGTTTATTTTAGATTATGCCAGTAAGGTACACTGAGGAGGTGACATTTAAGTTGAAAACTGAAAGAAATAAGTAAACATGGGGAAAGTTGAGGAAAAAACATTTGAGGCAGAACAGCAAGCACAAGGGTTCTGATTAGTGACCAATGTCTAGACTAGTGGGAAGCAGGTAAGAGTTTATCACGTCAAGGCCAGTTCAGTTCAGGTTCAGATGATGCTCAAGAGTTTAGATTTTATTCGTAGTGTGTGATACATTATATGCAAATGGTTTTATACAAATGGGGAAATTAATTTTTCTGAGAGTCGCTTTGAGTTGGGAAGCAAAGGGATCAGTTAAGAAGCTTGTAATGATAGGCAAGAAATAATGGTGGCTTGGCCTGATGTGGTAGCAAAACAAATACAGCTTTAAATTCTATTTGGAGTTAGATCTGGTTCGTGGATTGGATATGGGGATTGAGGAAAAAGGAAAGAATTCAGGATGATCCCTAATTTTCTAATTTGAGGAACTTTGTGACTGGTAGTGCCATTTACAAAGTTGGGAAGGTAGGGGAGAAACAGGTAAAAATGTGTGGCAGTGAAATTTGTTTTGAAATTTTAAATTGGAGAAGGCAATTAGATGCCCACGTGGAAATGTTGAGTGAGCAGTTAGATAAAACAGTTTGCACTTGGAGAAGTGGTCTCAGCTGAAAATGTATACATTTTGAATCATCTAGGAAGAGATTGTGACTTGGGGGGAAATAATTATAGCAAGTTTTGGCAGTAGGTGAAGTGTTAGTACTTGAACAGTAAATAAAGAAGAAAATCTCTATTTTTCTCTTTTTTTAATAGCCTTGGACTCTGGATAGCACCATCAGTGAAGAGAACAGAGCCGTCATTGAGAAAATGTTGTTGGAAGAAGAATATCCTTTAATGATTATAAGAAAAATAGAGATTTCAGGGTTAAAAATGTGTGCGTGCAAAAATTGTAAAAGGGTAGAGATAGAGTCAACTGGGTTTTATTTGGCCCCAGACTGCTGTTATCTAATATTGTTACCTGTTTTTAGCAAGAAATGTCTCTTAGGCACAAAAATTTGATTGCCTCAGTGAGGCTTTAAAGAGGAACAAAAAATGCTTAATGCATCCATTATGGGATAAATTGTGGCATCAGCTTTTTTGGAGTTGACAATACCTCCCTAACTCTACTCCTGGTACTGAGCTAGTGTCATCTAAGGAAAGGACAGCCATCTTCCCATTATTGGGGGGGCAGATGTCACTGTGGCATCTGAGCATTAGTACCTCTTTCAACCTTAAATGTGGGCACGTGACCAGAGATACTCCTAAACCTTAAGGAGTTGGGACATGAATATACTTGCCACATCAAAAACTGAAATCTTCCCTGGGCTGTTTTTATGGTCAAAACACATGTCTAACCTGGTAAAAATTACACTATCCCTATGGTATACCCCTTCAAGATAATGAAGGTGGAACATTGATTTCAGCTGTAACTGATTATAGCCTCCTGTTGTCGGGGCACAAGGAGTTCTGGTAGTGTAGTGGTTACGAATCGGGCTGCGAACCTTAAGGTCAGCGGTTTGAAATTACCAGCCGCTCTGCGGGAGAAAGTTGAGGCTTTCTACTCCTGTAAAGATTTACACCCTCGGAAACGCTGTACAGGGTCTCTATGGGTCGGAACCGACTCGATGGCACTTAACAACAAATTTTTAGCAAAAGCAGCATTTTATTCCTCAAGTCCTGTTTTAATGATAAATCTAATGTCTGACTCAGTATATAATTGAGTTGCTGGTGTCAACCATCTCTTCATAGTGAATGTAAACTTTTTGTATTGAGTTAGAAGAATATAATATTTAAATCAGAGCTTACTCTAAATCCAAGGTCACTTAGTCTAAGTCTCTAATTTCAGTTATATAAGTTGAAACCCAGAGATGTTAGGTCCAAGAACCTAGAATTAGAATATGTAACAATTCTCATTTCCTAATGTACCAATTTATGGGTGTGCTGTTAATATAAGTTAAAAGCATAAAATAAATATTACATAAATAAATAAAATTATGAATATCTGATCCCCTAATACACCTACCCCACCCCCCCAAAAAAAATCTGTAGATCCTTGTCTGCCATTCTACCATGGGCTTCTAGTGATTCTTGTTTTTTTATCTGTGTGTGATGTTTAACAGTTTCTAGATTAATGAACACAACTAGTCATTGGTTCCATTGAGAACTTAATTACATATTGTTGTTGTTGGGTGCTGTCAAGTCGATTCCAACCCATAGCGACCCTGTGTAGGGTTTCAGGGAGTGACTGGTGAGCTTGAACCGCAGACCTTGCAATTCAAACAACTTTGCAGTCTAGCACATTAACCCACAGCGCCACACCAGGATACCATGTATTACTTATAAGCTCCTAGAAGACAGATAATGTCATGTTATGTCTTCATCCCCAGCACCATCACATCTTTAAATTTTAAACCATTCAGTGTTCCCATGTTCTGTTCGAACAACTGCCTCTTGGTCCAGGTACAGATTCCTATATGAGCACAATTAAGTGTTCAGGAATACTCATACTTCGCAATGTGGTCCATAGCTTGTCATGATCCACATAATCGAAAACCTTGTGTAGTCAATAAAGCACAGGTAAACATCTTTATGATACTCTGCTTTCAACCAAGATCCATTGGACATCAGCAATGATATCCTTCATTCCATGGCCTCTTCTGAATCCAGCTTGAACCTCTGGAAGTTTTCTGTCAATGTATGCTTGCAGCCGTTTCTGTAGTACCTTTAGTAAAATTTTACTTGCATGGAATATCAAAGAGATACTTCACATATAATCCTAATACATGTAAGAATTCTGAGGCATAAACATTGTTGATGTTGTTTTTTTAGACCTATAAAAGGCATTGAAAGAAATTGGTTCATCTAGAATTCTCATGTAACTTTCATAAGTATGTGAGTATCCAGTTTGTATGTACCATCACTTGTCTTAGTTTATCGTACTGTGGTGGTTGTGTGTTGCTGTGATTCTGGGAGGTATGCACCGATATTTTAAATACCAGCAGGGTCACTGCAAAAACCATGTGGGGAACATGTCTGACATTCCCTAGTTTCACAAGGGGAAAGAGAATCAAACTCAAAATCAGCCCAAGACCAATTCCTATGAAGTGAAGATCGGACATGCTTCCACCCTACAACCTTCTTTATTCAACCAACTCAGTATATAGCAGTTCTCCAGTCAGGAAAGCTTCTTGTGAATGCCCAAAGGGTACATTCTTTAAGCCAGTCTCCTGCTCGTGGGCACTCAGCTTTACTCTCTCCATGGGTTTAGAGCCTGAAGCTGCTCTGTATCTATGCCACCATATCTGTTGTTGCCTCTGCCTTTGCCTCTGCTGTCATTGTTTTTCTCATGTCTCACTCATGCTCTTCCCTCTTGATGGCCCTGAGATCTTATGTTTCTGAGATGGTTCCTTTTAAGCCTAACTAAAATGTGCAAAGATTTAGAGTTAGAAAACCTAAAGGGAAGAACACGGTCAGTATTTCTCAAGC